>NC_134571.1:52635926-52785926 GCF_050947875.1 Dermacentor variabilis | reverse complement strand
ATGACAGCCGGCGTTGCACATAATACGCGCTCACTTCGCGAGCAGCAGGCTCTAACTTCCGTACGGCTCCGGATACCTCCGGCGCGTTCGCGCGCGCAGTCATTAGGGGCCTCGAGTTTTATTTGGTTGGCAGTGTAGAGCGCGGCCGAGGAGGAGAAAGAGAGGCGCCACGCGGGGAAGCACCGGCGCGCGGAGCATCATCGTCAGCGGCGACGAACGACGCGGCAAGTGCGTGCGTGTGCGTACCCTCAGCGCCCCCGCTGCGCGCTCTCTCGCTCCTGCATTGCTCCGGCGTTGCCGCAGACTAGCTAGGCTAGCCCAGCCTGCCCATTTCCGCGTTCTGTCCGCCGCCGCAGCAGCAGCGCCTACGAGAGAGCGCACGCGGGCTCTCGCTCCTCCTCGTAACCACCTCCACTGTGGCGCGGATATGGCTGCTTTGCGCTTCTTCGTTTTCGACTGCCTTTATGCGCGCTGCGGCGGCGAGCCTGCTGTTTGGACAGGAAAGCGTTTGCCCAACGTCGCCAACTCCCCCGCCCCCCTCCTCCTCCTTTCGAAAAAAGGCGATGTAGATTGCCGAGCCGACCAACTCTCGTTACGAGTCGTCGACATTAGCGCTGCTTCAGTATACTATAGCATTGCGCCGGACAGCGTATGTTCGGAGCCATCTATTATGCAGCGCTCGCTTCCGAACTCATGAGCGCCGCTGCCCATGGCGTACGCATTTCTTATTCTGGCACTGCTGTTCTGACGCCATGAAAGCGAGATTTACCGCGTTATGAGGCTTGGAAAGGTGGTTTTCCCGCTGAAGAAACTTCATTTATATATATAACAAGGTCTGCAGTGTACTTGCAGCTGCAGCGTCACCCGAGTGCACAGATGTTCGCACTGAAAAGTATGTCGCGACGAGAGCATAAACACCGTAAGCAGCGCTGCTCGCGTTATCCCTTGCCCACTGTTTAGATTAAATAATGCATTCATTCACTCAGTCGGTTTACTTTGCACCATACATGGTGCCAATGGGGCAAACAGAAAGCCGCGTTTGAAGAAAATCTGTGATCCCTACCTTAACTTACATGACATGATTCTTTCGCTTTCTTTTATGAATGATAAACAAACAGAAGTCAAGGTACTGTATATCCAAAAATTATTCAGCGCATCTACGTATAACAAGTAGGATAATGTGCCAACAAAATACAGGTGGAAGAAACACTCTTGAATACGGAAAAGATACGCACAATCTACAACTTCTTGTGAAATGGTTCGTGCGCTAAATATATGTCGACCAATGAACTCGAGCGTGTGACAATGCGACTCAAAGCGCGAATACCTTATGTTATCTCTGTTTCAAAATAATATGAAACTGTAGTGGAATCCACAAGTGGCAGCAACCGATAAGAATTCATCTATTCTCCACCTAGCATTTTCGAGGATACTTTCACTTTTGTGTGACATCACACACAGCGCAGCGCCTCGCTCGCAGGAGTGACGGGCATCCTGGCAACGACCTCGAGAATTATGAAGAGTTGGTGTATAACACATAACGCGTGTTACGTACAGGTCCGCCATTGAAAAGAATAGACTGTTAGGCTGGTTGGTTCACGATGAATCATTTGAAGAGGTGTGTGTGTGTGTGTGTGTGTGTGTGTTTAACTTTATCTCGATACCATGCGCTCCAATTTATTCATCGTGCGCCATTCCTTTGTCGCACACGTTCTCAGCCAATCATTGCGCCGGAAAGTGATCGCTTGAGAACGCATCAGTCTTGGGAGACCGACGCAATGGCGTGTGTTTATACCAAGCCCGTATACAGTAAACACATGAATTTCTCACTACAGTGCCTGCTGGCAACTGAATTAATCGAACACACACACACACACACACACACACACACACACACACACACACACACACACACACACACACACACACACACACACACACACACACACACACACACACACACACACACACACACACACATACACACACACGCGCGCGCATGCACGCACGCACGCACGCACGCACGCACGTACGCACCCGCACACACACACACACACACACAAAAGGGGCCGTGGCAGACTCAGGAAAAATGAAAAAAAAGCTCGAGTCTAGCTGCGCCACAATTACCGTAAAAAACCTCCAGCCTAGCTTGACTCTCTCATGCACTGTCTTTCTGGTGCTCTCTGTCACGTCTGTGTGTGTTCTCCTTACGCCGAAACAAGGAGGAAGGCGCTATAATCATCGAGAGAGAGATACTTCACAAAATGTCACAGCGAAGTTAGATGATAAAAGAAAAACAGCTGCTGTAAGCTTGCCAGGCCCAAGCGCTCTTCCGAGGAGATAGTGTGGCGCGACGATCTGGTTGTGTGCGTTGTTTATCATCCCCTGTTCTTGCTTGTATTGTTACGCTGTCGCGACGCTGAAGATTAAGACACTTTCAAATGCCTAAGTTATAAAAGTTACTTTTTATTGCACCGAACTTGTGCCCAGTAAACAAACAACACACAAAGCGCAGCGATAGCGGCGAGCACAGTAGTCAATCGTCGAAATCTGATCCGCGGGTCAAGCGCGTCGGCTATTTATACGTCACTCATCGTACGTTCGAGCGTAATCACTGGTGCTCGCGCGAGTTTCACAATGTATACAACACTATTCCCGTCGCGCGAATAGTGTTACCTGATGCTACCTGATTTGGCAAGGTTCCCTCGCCATAGAATCCGCGGTAACATTCGAGAGATTTCCAATGCATGAATGCGCTCCTTGCGCCGAGCGATGACTTAGTGACAGCGGTTAGCCGGTGGAAAACGGATACCGGAAAACATAAACAATGTACACGTCTCAGTATTCGTTATTAAGGCCGCCATGTATCGAAAGGACATACATACATACATACATACATACATACATACATACATACATACATACATACATACATACATACATACATACATACATACATACATACATACATACATACAATACGCGCGCACACACATGCACACACACCCTGCTCCGTACAGGACCACTTCGCCGCACTGCGCGGAGCTGCTGAGGCGGAGTATAGGCTTGCGGAGCAGGGTTATGTAACGGCGCATAACGGCGCGCATGCGAGAGCGCCATCTGCCTGCGCCAGAGGCAACTGAGAGCTGTGCGCCGGCGATGCAGTGAAGAGCAAGTGGAACAGGAGGAAATAAACTGAACAGGGACCGCCGGTTGGAGAGTGGCACATCTTAGAGAGTCGCTCGATCGACAGGCGTCGACGCGTGGAGAGGCGCGATTACTGTGTTACAGCATCCGCGCTAACGCGGCCAACTACATCGCGCAATTGTGCTTGCCCGGTAAGTGAGTGAGTGAGTGAGTGAGTGAGTGAGTGAGTGAGTGAGTGAGTGAGTGAGTGAGTGAGTGAGTGAGTGAGTGAGTGAGTGAGTGAGTGAGTGAGTGAGTCAGTGAGTCAGTGAGTGAGTGAGTGAATAAAAAATTACCGACGATTACGTTACTTCCTAATGCGAAATTTGAGCGCAGCAAATATGCTGTTTCACCTTTTCGATAGATTGAGGCAAAGAAATCGAGCAACACATGTATGCGCTATCACAGAATTTTTTTTTATTTTTCACACGTATTCCTTTAACAAAGACTCCACTAACAGTTCTTGACAGTCATGAAGGAAGCTTTGTGGTCGGAGAAATAGACTGATATATGTTCGACTTGGTACACCAATGCTTGATTCTCAAAGACGAGATCTATACAAGTGCCTCGCGAGGTTGTCACAGCCGTGGGACGCGTTACGAGCGAGAGGAACGGGATGTTCTCCCGCATAAGTGTTAGGAAATTGCTGTTTGTCTTTATGTCAAGCCGCCACCGATCTGGCTCTCTGATTGCCACCGCACAGGGCGAACGGCAGCGGCAATTTCGGCTCGGGCGGTGCACATATACAGATCCGCCGCCACCGATCTGGCTCTCTGATTGCCACCGCACAGGGGTTGCATTGGAGGAGGAGCGAAGAAAGGAATTAAGTTCGAGCCGGCGCTTTGACAACCGGAGACTCGCAGGAAGAGGGGGGGGGGGAGGGCGGCGTGTACACCCAGCGGCAAACGATGGGGGCAGAAGCGCGCGCAGCAAGCGGACGAAACGATAAAGGGAGGAGGGAAGAGATAGCAGCGACTGACTGATGCAACTGAAGAGCACCCTATCCGCCACACAAGAACAGGGGGGGGGGGGGACCCTTTCCTCCTCTTTCTGCATGGCGGCGACGGTGTTCTATGCAGTCACGTTATCTTGACTCTCTAGCGGCGACAGCGGCATCCAGCGGTATCAGTCGGTCGCTGCTAGCGCTGGGGGGATGAAAGGGGGGTGGAGCTGGTTACGAGGCCGACGACAACGCCGACGACGACGCGAAACCCAGGAACGGACGCCAAAGAGCTGCGCTCTAAAATTGTTTGAGTCCAGCAAAACGCGATAAAACGCGCACCTGGCTAATCCCACGACGGGACCTACAGGTCTAGCCTGCCGGCCCGATCGCGGGCGCGCTGGACGGCCAGTATTTGGTTTTCAACAACGGGACTTCGCATTGACTGGGGCGATAGAAAGTCCTAGCCGGACCACGGACACATGTCACTTCTCTGCCTGCAAGTTGCTGCAGGACAGGAACAGGAGCGAAGTCGCCATCCTTAACGACGCTTGCTTGCAGTTGATTTAGCAGCGTATACACTACGCCGGGTGCGTAGGTGCACAGCTGATCCGACGCGCTGTGGCGCGAAGTATAAAACCCGTGGAAAAAAAAAAGAGACATAAAATTAATTAATTTATTTATGGCGTTTTACGCACCAAAAATACGATCCGCTGATAAGGCCCACCGTAGCGGGGGACTCCGGAATAATTTGGACCACCTGGAGTTCTAAGTAAACGGGTGTTTTCGCATTTCGCCCCCGTCGAAATGCGGCCGCCATGGCCGGGATTCGATTCCGCAACCTCAAGGAAACATAAAATAACGCCGTATGAACCAACGTATTTCATCCGAAGGGGACAGGTTGAAACGGAACAGGCAGCGACAGGACACAAGAAGCGACTGGAGGAGCATGCCAAGGTAGCTCTGCCGCTAAGATTTCTCCCTCAGTTTTCAGAGGCAATGTTCACACACACACACACACACACACACACACACACACACACACACACACACACACACACACACACACTTATATATATATATATATATATATATATATATATATATATATATATATATATATATATATATATATATATATATATACGAGGACTGCAGCCTTGCGGCGAAAAAACAAAGGTGGCCGCAGTGCTTGCGAACCTTTGCACACTTCTTCGAATTTCCTTTCGCTTTTTGCTTTCCGCCCATACGGCTTTTGCTGTAAAATTAAATTCCTCTTTGGCAGCTCGACAGCTGAGGTGCTCGCCGCTGCCTGCGAGAAACTTTAAGCGGTGCTCACAGCTTTTGCCGCTCTCTCTCTCTAACAAATTCTACCGTTATTTTCTTTTTATATAATAAACAATTAAAGCACGCTAACAACAACGGTTAGAAAAACGTCAATTTTAGCACCCCAGTGTTTTCCAATATGGCCGCAAGCAGGAACCGCCGCTATAAAGGGTAGTATAGCTGGAAATTCTGAGAGAGACGGGGGTATACACAGTTCATATCGTGCGTTATGTTCTGGCGAGAAATTTGCGTATAGTGCAGTATGGTATTTTTCTGTTTAATACGTACTTGTCTGCTTATTGTTGCTTATTTTCTTTGTACGCTAACAGGAGGTCTGATGAAGAAGAAGATGATGATGACGTGTGCTTTAATGGCACAAGGGGGCCAGCCTTAACAGTCTTGCTATGCCTCACTCCTTCGGCAATTAAAACATATGGGCATATATGGCCTGCGTTCGGACGTTTCGCTAACCATAACCTAAGCTATCTCTGCGCGGCTGCAAGTTAGCCGCGCTTGATTAATGTCCTGCAGAAAAGCAATCGAAGCTCCTGTGTTTGCGTGGAAAGAGTATATCTATACTACTTCTTGTGCGAAGTTTCCCCATGTCGACGCTATACGTGTATAGAAAGAAGTTCACAGATGGATTCCCATTGACATGCTCCGACAGAGTAGATATACGTGTGCAAAGCTATTGCCACATGCAAGCACGCTTCACGCCTGTAGTCGTTGGAACCGCATGGGTCCACGCGTGAGGGAAGGCACCACAACCATCGACACGGGCGACGCCGTGAAATTCAGGGAGAAAACGTCGACACGCATGCCACATGCGTGCGCACTGTCACCATGTCATTCGGGACACCCGTGGACGACACTATATTAAATAAAAAAAACACTTCTCGCTTCTGCGCTCGGTGACGCTGAATCTATACAGAAACACTGTAAGCCATAGGTCAAAGAAGAGCGCCGGGTATAATGAAATAATGAAATAAAACGTGCCGGGCCCTGCTTCATGCAGCCACTGAAGTCGTTTGTAGAATTCAATCCGCAAGCTATATATATAGACTCGTCTGCCTGCATGATCCTTTATTCAGGTGTTTACAAATCGGGTGTAACACTGCATTCCTCGGGGAAACGAGCGGAGTATAGTTTAAACCAGCGCTGCTTTCTTTCGGCGATACGTTGGTTGGCTTATCTACAGTGTTTAACGTCGCAGAGCAACACCCGGGGCTACGAACACCACGTGGGGTTCTTTAGCGCGCACCTAAATTTAAGTACTCGAGCGCTCTTGCATTTTGCTCCCATGGAAATGCGGCCAAGGCGGCCAGGAACAGAACCGGTCACATCAAGCTTATATCAACGGAACAGCCTTACACACTGAACCATCAGGGGGTTATACAGGCAGACTGGAGCTAGAGTTCTCTCACTTCGTGTGTTTGTGCCGTCCGGTCACACTTATACACGATCTTTCTTCGACAAGAAAATTTAACCCTCAAAATGTTGCACCGATTTACGCCAGAAACTGATATATTTAAACGCGACCTTTTCCATCGTGTTACCGAATGACGAGGCATGTTGTCCAGTGATGTTAGGCATTTGTCACTGAAGGAATATGTAGCTGTTATTTGATAGGTGCTGACCTCGTCTGTGTCTAGAATGTGCATGTGTGTCACAATGTTTGCAAGAAACCTTCCCAGGGCTGTAGTATGTACAAATAAATAATGAAAATAAATAAATTGAGATCAGCGCACGCAAACGCGCTCCACTCATAGTTTTCAGCTTTTTCGCAATAAAATGACCAAGATTGCACATTAGCAGCCAGCGATAGCGACATCAAGCATACCAGAATGCCACCTGTCTTTGGTGTTCGCCTATTATATGCCTTCACTGTCTGACTTTGGGCACTTTGGTCATTGGCTTGCATGTGCTAATTAACTGCAGAAAGGTTGTATTATAGCGTGCTGCGTACAACGTTCTTACTTTCTTCTTCCCCGAAGCGACGTTACCTTGCATTCCTTGTGCAAGTGTACGTGTAGCATGCGCTGTGTAAAAGGATGGACACTCATAGACGGCATTTAAGTGCGCTCCAAATGAGCATAAAATATACGGTGCCCGCTTTTAACTAGAAATGGTACGTTGAGCTTTATTAACTTATTTTTTCACCAGACCTTTTTCGAACGGCTGGTACGTTCTTTTACTTTAAAAAAAGTATTTCTTGGCGTATGGGGCTTATTTTTTATGTTTATGAAATAGCCGGCTGTTCAGTGGCCTATCTTCCTATGCTTGCATCATTTATTAACCTGCAGCAATACATATAAATACCGATATACAAATTTTTCTAGTCCCTTCACTTTGCCCTCTTCGTTGTTGCTACTTAGGAAGCTCCTGCATTTCCATACTCAACTCTGGATTACTGCAGGAAGCCTGCCGTCTCCCTCGCCATGTCTGACGTCACGCTCCTCTCGGTGACGTCGACGCGGGCGTTTTTAGTGTGCGGCCAACTGACAGTTGCCGGGCCCAGGCGCTGACCACGTTGGGAGGAAGAGGAAGAAGAGCGAGAGTGCGGCCGCAGTCGACGCGGCACCGGGGATCCCCGGCGAGACGTCATCGCCGGCGCGCGCCACGTGACTTCGCGCCTAGGGGTCGATGAACCCGGCTGGCTTCTGCCTGAGGAGCTCCTGGACGCTTGTCTCCGCCGCACGCCCGTTAGCGCGCCACCGTAAAATAAAATGGAGTGCGATGGAGTTGCGCTGCGCACTACTGCACCAGTGAGTGCTCCTTAATTATGGTAGTTACGAAAACGCTTGCAGGTTACACTGTACCTTAAGATGCAGCGCGAAGGAACAGACTGAGCACAGAAGAGAGACGACACGTCACACAAGCGTCTGTTGTCCGCTGTCTATTTCGTTTCGTTTGCGATACAGTTTAAGATGCAGTTGCCACCGGCTCACCCAACTCTCTACGATTCTGAAGAGCCAACGTAATAAAGCTATAAAAACAAGCTTTTTTGTTGTTAAAATGGCAACGAAACAATGGGGTTTAAACGCCTGAAACTGGTTACGGCTTCTTCTTTTCATTTGAGACGGCAATAATGTTGGAATGGTCCTATTAATGAAAAGGCAGAAACGCCCAAAATAGCCGGGGTTGCTCGAGAAGTTCCAACGTGACCTTAAACGTAAATTCACAGAGAAGAACGGCTTAACAAGTACGTGTCATGCGCACTTATACACACACACACATAAAAATAAAGAAACGCGTCTGAAGAGTGATGTTAATTCGCGCAAAGTGCGCAAGCACACATTTCCCCACGTTACCTGCAATCAAGCGCGAGAGAAATCCTTCGTCTTCACAAGAAACGACTGTCATTTTTTTCTTTCTTGCCGAAGGCGCACGCGTCTGACAGATGTCAAAAAATGGTCACATTGTATGACCCTGTGGCCAAAACTTGAAACAGTTTCGCAACAAACAAACGCCTGACAGCGATTGTGCGCGAGCTTCTCTGCGCTGCTTGTATGTAAGGCGGCGGTGCCCGCTTTCAAAACTCTGCGAACAAGTTGGCGTGATTCAAACGCCTTCGCTGCAAAAATGCAAATCGCCGCAGGACGTTACAATATTGCAGTGAAAACAGGTTAATAGCGGCTGTGGCAGAAAATTCTAGCAAAAGCGTCTTGTGCCGCGCGTCAACTGCGCAACATGACAATCTGCTCAAACTAGCGCATTTAGGCTTCTTTGCAGTACTTGTAAGCTACGTGGCAACGCCCTATTTCAAGGATCACTTGAGACTACATAGAACACGAAGTTTATGAATTGGCCACGCAGCAATGAAGGCGGTATTATGTGTCATCAGGGTGTTCGGTTTCAACTGCTGTCACGACCGAGAAGTTAGCCCACTGCATTTTAGCGACGACCCCAACAAAGAATCATAAAGGGCATATCGTATAAATGATTTAATTAAAACAATTGAGTACATGTGTGCGACAGCATCACTTCCGAGAATATAATTTCTAGTGCGCGCCGATTCGCTAATCCAGCGTACGATTGGTGTGGTGGAAGGAGTGGATAGGTCTCCTCCAGTCAGCGTTATATTTTTTACGTAGCACAGTTGCCGAGCGTACTAACAGGACATGCGTCGTTCCGGTGACGCTGTCGCACTGTACGTTACGTCACATAAAGAGTGAAAGCATCTACAAAGCGATCGATCGGTAACGTGATCGATCGTATTTTGTTAGACATCCGCGCGTCCTTCTGATTGCCTTCTCCCTACGAAAGAAAGTCGCAGAGCAAAGTAAAGTGAGCGACGCGCCCAACCTTACACCGCGAAGCGATCAAAGCTCTTCTCCAGCATATTTTAAGTTAAGTTTCAGTTTCCGCAACTTTCATTGAAGCAGCTGCAGGGCTTGTCAACCACTAAGCCAGATGGTTGATAATGATGATGATGATGAAATAGAGGAAGAAGAGGAAGAAGAAGAAGAAGAAGAAGAAGAAGAAGACGAAGAAGAAGAAGAAGACATGTTTATTGAGAGGTAAGAGGAAATCGCGAAGAAGTCCCTAGTCCGAGCTTCCTATGACGTCTTCGGCAGTGGCCCGTATCCGTGCCGGCGGAAGGAACCGATGTTTGCCCAAAGCAATGGATCCCAGTTTCTTTTTTTTTCTTCTTCTTCTTTCTGGGTCGGTGTTAATTCGGTTCATATAACCCGACCAGACTGGTAAGGCTATGTGGACAGCCCGGATAGAGAAGAATGACAAGAGGCAACGGGGAAGAGCCAGAGTGAAGAAGAGAAGCTCACTGAATGCGAAAGGAGATGCAGTGAACGTGGAGCAGGCAAGTTTCGATGCGAGCAAGGACGCGGGCGCGGGGACGTGAACGGAATAACGCGTCGGCGTCAAGGGCACCGAGAAAATCTGCAAGTGTGAGGCCGCAGAGCAGAGCGCAGTTGTCGTATACAGCAGCTTCCACGCGTACGGTGCCAACTTTTTGTAGAGTCGTCGACTTTTCGTAGTCGTCAGCTTCTCCTCCCTATGAGGAACACCGCAGCTACAGTACGGCATCCCTCGTAGCCCCAGTGTTGGGACGAATAAATATATCAGAGCCGTCGCATACCTACCTGCACGGCGGTCACCATGGAATATTCAATCGCCGGTTTATTTTCGAAGCCTTCGGCTACGTACGTGGGGCAACGCCTGCGTTAAGGAGGGAGTTGATTAGTCCCTTGCGTCCCAGGTGCTCGAGGAAATATGTTTTCACGACGCCGCACATCGAGCGCACATCGATGAATATAGGAGTCACGTGGCATAAATACGTACTTGAAGTGTCGCTAGAGAGAAGAAGAAAGATATGCAGATCGAACATACATTTTGGAATCTACGCGACTCGATGATAACAGCAGCGAGCCTGCGGCCCCTAGAAACTTCCTGTCACGCGCATTATCAACTGACTATACGTCGGAATGAAAAGCGTATTTTGAAGTTGGTTAGATGTATGGCAAGTCTGTTTTTGCGTTTTAAGATAAAAAAGAAGGACGCGTATACGTAATACCTCATAACTAACATATCTAAAATCTTTCGTATAGCTTGAGTCGTAAAATTATGTTTATGTTTTGGGGAAATGTGCTGAAAATCTGCGGGCTTCCGTTATAACACGCTCCTGCTACTCGTTCTTGTCTTTCTCGCCTGCGTAATTCAGCGGGCTACGTGAGTGAGCAAAACCGGAAGTCATCCAGGGTCTGTGGGTTGGGAAACAGTGAAATGATCGTGATTTGCAATACGTTCATCAGCAAGAAACGGAAATTCGTACCACGTGATCCACGCCAGCGCGGATTACACTGTCTTCAGGATAGGCTCACTTTTCGCCACGCCAGCCAGCTCAGTTAACTATTTCACAGGACCGGCCCACCTTTTCGGTACGAAGCCTAACTGTAAGACAAGCCAAGCCCGGGAAAGAGGCGTATAAGGTTTCGCAAGGAATTAAGCGCTTGAAGGGGCGTGCACTTGTCGCACCGAGGAGATTCAATGTATACCGTTTGTTGTATCACGGTAGAACCTGTTCATACACATACCCATTCCGAAGCATTAATCGAAAATGGGCACCCACCCAGTAACACATACCGAATGGCTGAAACATATAAACTGAAATTAAGTCAAATAATCCGCTGAATATGACATATGCTCTTCTATGTTAAGAGGCCAGTGTATTTTAGAGAAGTCGATATTATGCGTTCGGGCTATAGCTTCAGCTCTGGTGCCACTCACATTTACTTGGACGCCGCCTTCCGTGCGACACCCGACGGCGCGCGATCCACAGTTGGAAGCCACCGCCTCGACACTGGAACACAACCGCGCCCAAGAGTATGCGCATTTGGTGATAAAGAACCCCGCAGACACATATATACTAACGGTCGAACAGCTGGCTGTCCGTGACGCGCTGCACGAAGCCTTCGAGGAAGCTCCAGATACAACACGGATGAGGACATATGTACTGGCAGCCAGGTGGCAGTGCGCGCCCTCCGCGCCGACCCCTTCGCAGGGAAGATAGCGGAGAGACAAGCGCAGGACTTGAGCCTACGCAGTGGCTTCCCGGCCACCGCCGGCGTAACAGGGAACGGAGCGTAGCACGTTGCTGCGTGCGCGATATACAGGGTGTTTCAGCGAACACTTTCAAAAATTTTTAAAGATTGCCTGTGGCAAATAGCTCAATTCTAGTTTCTGAGCCGGTCTACTCGAAGCGGCGGACACTACTTGCACGAAAAAAAAAATTGGAATGCAAAATTGACTAATTAACAAGAATTCACTCATTAACCTCTTAGCTAATGATCTTATGACCCATATTGCAATTTACAAATTCTAGCAGTGGACTTCGTAAGGCGGATCCACTTGGGACGAATTATCAGCCCGGCACCAGTTTCGAGATATAAATATCTGAACTTTGCGGAGAAATGCATTGGCGCCCCTGTTACTTCTGTGCTTCAGCGTATGAAACGATGTTTTGTTAACAAATTAACTGCCTTGCGAACTCCACGGCTAGAATTTGTAAATTGCCATATGGGCCATAATGCAATTAGTTAAAAACATTATTAGTGAATTTTTATGAATTAGTCGATTTTGCATCTCAATTTTTTGTGTACGTATTGTCCGCCGCTTCGAGTAGACCGGCTCGTGAACTAGAATTGTGATATCTGCCGCAGGCGACTTTAAAAGATTTTTGAAAGTGTTCGCTGAAACACCCTGCATACTATTACCTTTTAACCGTCGCAGCGATGTAAAAACTTTTGCGCCTTCACAAAGTAGCAGAAAATGAAGACAACGTCCTTTTTAGAAGAGCGACCGAGACGACGACAGCTTCGTGAATGCCTACGACAACCGCCGAAGGAAGATCCACTGCCTGCAGGCTTGTCGCGCGCACACCAAGTACTCGTGAACAGAGGCCCGCACCGGCTAACTGCACTTACACTCCCAGGGTTAGTTCTAATAGTAAAACATAAATGCACCAGAAAGTGGATGGTAAAGCGGCGCTGCGGTAGCTCAATTGGTAAGAACATCGTACGCGTAATGTGAAGACGTGGGTTCATATCCCTACTGCGGCCTGTTATTTCTTCATTCACTTTCATGTTCATTAATTTATTATTTCTTTAAAAGGAGGAACGCTCAATCGACGGTGTAAAAGCTTTAGGATAGAGTGTAACGTTCTGCGCCATTTGCATAGCCCCTCGAAAGAAGGCACCTCCCCTATCCTCGATAGTCGTGCAAGAGAGCTCTCTCAAGTTAGCACCTGGGCACTTCGGTGGTCGTATCACAGATCGGCCACGCTTTACAACGTGAACCTTTACCACCACAGCGATTAACTCATTGAAGGAAATGCCGCGAACATAGAATTATTATAGGGATGGTGACGGTTCCGGCGAAGGGAGTACAGCAGCGCGCTGCTTCGCTAACGGACGAAGCTGCAACAAAATACTGCCTACCGCTAGAAGTACAAACTTTGGCCCAGCTGACTTTGATATATAGTTACTAGAACGACAAGGACGGTGCGCAAAGATTAAAATATTAAAAAAAGGTAGTTGTGCCATATACGCGTGACCTATCACATGAGTCAAAGAAATGGGCTCGGAATAAGATACAACTTGAATGTAATATTTCCTGCTCCCCAGAAACTTTCAACAATGTTTAAGGCTATACCTGATCCATCCGTAAAGGTGCATCGAGGATGTGTAAAGAAGCACCAGTCTCCTTTCGTGTCCTGCGCACAAGGCGCAGTTTATCGCATTCCATTCTCATGCAGTAAAGTATATAGATATATAGGGTAAACCACGGGGTGCTTCAGCGATAAATTAAGGAAGCATAAACAAGAAATAAACCAATATTGGGACGGACATTTAGACATGCAGTGCACTGCATTGATTGCGGTTGTGAACCATTGCTTAAGGAATGCTGTGTTAAAGACACACCGGAAATCGTGGAAGCGAGCTTGATCGCAAAGGCGGGCGCTAGTTAGCTGCGTTAGGTGTCTAGCGTCGAGTACACTTCAATATAATTTACACCATTATTCATTTTTAAATGTGTAAATTATTTTACTGTGTAGGAGTGAAATGGCTTATATGGACTCTGTTGGGCTGCATGTGCGGTAATTTGCACTATCTGTTTCCGTGGGTTGCAATTTGTTGTTGCTACATCGGGTAGAAATATGTCTTTTCTAAAAAAAAATAAGTTCCCCTCCTCTCTCTCTTTCTGACTCTGCCTGTTTTAGCGGAATGGAAACGGCAAAATGCGAGGCATGCAAGAAAGTACTGGCATGAAAACCGCTCTTCCCGAAATCAAAAAGAAAAACTGCAAAAAAAGCAAATTCCACTGATTTATCCGGCCCGACCCCGAGCTGGTTTCTACCAGAAAAGAAGGCGACCTTAAAAGCGGGCACCGCCAACCTTTCCAGAACAACTCATTTGCGATGCTCGCAGCATCGCCTTTAAACGCTCTAGCAGTGGCCGCGGCTATCGACTTCGTAATGCCCGCGCGGATGCTGTCCCCCAATAAGAGTGTGCGTGGCACAGTAAAGTCAACACAAATTGCATGCCACGCGCGAATGTCTCGCGATATCGCGGCGATTAGTGCGACCGGCTCCCAACTGCATGTTGCCACGGGGGGAACGAGTTTGATCCACGTCGGAAGATGGTGAACGAAGTTTCGTTTCAGTGCGATCGCATGACAGGCGAACTTCGCCCACACATGAAGGTATCTAACGGGAAAATATGAGCCGATCCCGAAAGGCAGTGCAATCTAACGCAGCGTCTTCAATGCGCTAGCTACCACAAAGAAAGAAAGCGACAAAGTGGCACATGACTCACGCGCCAAATGTCACAGAGAGCGACTTTGGCACGACAGTATAGCGTGCGTGCGAACGTGGCCTAATGCTTAGAGCACTGGGCATGCTGGGCTGGAAGACAGGTTCGGTCCCACCATCGGTCACGCTTTCTTTTTTTTTTTTACGGCATTACAGGTGAACTTCACCCACTTTGGAGGTATCTGACAGAAAAACTCGAGGTGTGCTGAACGCGTCAGTGTGCACGAAATCGCAAGTTTGTAAAAGATGCGAGGTATAGAAACGTCACTTTGATGAACGAGAGTGTGCGAGATCGCGTGTCACGATCTAAGAAGTTCTGGATTACTATTTTTTTTTGCTTCCCATAGGGCAAGAGTTAAGAGCGAGAACAGCATAACGGAAGGGATGGACGTACACAGCAAACCCAGTTTGGAGTTTTTTTTTTAACTGCTGTCGCAGTAAAGGTGTATTGTTAGGATGTTTTGTTTTCAAGCTGCTTTTTTTATAAGCTTTCTTCTTCTTTTTTTCTTAATTCGCAAGTGCGCTTCGCCGCACTGCACATGGCAGCACCGGTTGTTGCGCAATGTTCAAACGAACACGAACTTCGAGCTGTATACGTGCTAGCAGTTGGCTGTTAGGCGTTTTACGGGAGCCATGTCTATGTTTCACATCTCAAAGCACGAAAACTGTAAGCGCAGACATTAGCTTACTTTCAAAAATTCTCTGCGCCGCCGTTTGCTTGAAGTGTTGCGAAAAAGCTAACTTTACAATCTATTTGCAATTTCTTGCTGGTTTGTTTTCATTCCATATTTATTTATTTATTTATTTATTTAAAACATATTGCGGACACGAAGACCATGCAAGGCGGATAATACAATATTAGGTCACAAGAAGTAAAACAATGTGAATACAACAAAATGCTGCAACAATGCGAAAATAATGCTGATACAAAAAGTAAACAATCGTGATACAAGTTTCATAAAGGCAAGTCATTCCAGTCATTAATGGTGCGTTGAAAGAAATAGTGTTTAAATAGGCTGGTTCAGGCAAAATAGGGGGTTAGTGCATTTCGGTGATGTTGACGAGTAGGTGTAAAAAAAATTAAATTATGGGGTTTTACGTGCTAAAACCACTTTCTGATTATGAGGCACGCCGTAGTGGAGGTTCATTAAAACTTCTTTCTGGGCGAGTTGGTGCATACTTGACATAAAAATTGTTACAGTGCAAACACATGCAACCACAAAGTATGAAGGACGGGACACAAGCGCTTGTGTCTCGTCCTTCATACTTTGTGGTTGCGCTGTTTGCAATTTTTATGTCACGCAGTGGAGGACTCCGGAAATTCAGACCACCTGGGGTTCTTTAAGGTGCCCCTAAATATAAGTACACGGGCGTTTCCGCTCCCATGGAAATGCGGCCGCCGTGATTCGATCCCGCGACGTCGTGCTCAGCAGCCCAACACCATAGCCACTGAGCAACGACGGCAGGTACGATCAGGTCTCGTTACTAGTGGACTTACATACAATTGCGGGTCAAGGGCAAATTTTTTATTACGAAACTGACAAAGAAAGTCAAGTGGTAATTTTTTTCGACGCGATTCAAGTGTAGGAATGTTATTAGACCTCATAGAAACGTTATTGTAATGGAAAAGATTTGAAGGAGGGGTGGTCGGTGCCTCTCAGTCCAGGGCCCCACTGGCCTCTGCCGCCTGCCAGATCTGGCTAATTAATGGCTTTTGTCCTGCCAGGTCGGAGCGGGCGAGCTGTGCCTCCCACTGCTCCATTGTGTTACTGGTATTTGGCCTATGAGGGTGCTTAGTGCACCCCCAGGTTATATGTATTAGGGTATAGTATGCCACCGCACCAAAGACAGTTGTCCCTATAACGAGTGGGATACATGGCGTTTAGCAATTTTAAATGGGGGAATACCCCTATCTGTATTTTACGCCAATCGGCGGCCTCTTCCCCGCTATTGGGTGAGGCGGCGGGTATGTTCTGCGGACACCGCGCTGATGAGCAAGGATGTCTTTGGCATTTAAATTGGTGGAATTTTGTGATGGATAGTGCGGGTGGTTGGGG
The DNA here is from genome assembly GCF_050947875.1 of Dermacentor variabilis. Taxonomy (NCBI): domain Eukaryota; kingdom Metazoa; phylum Arthropoda; class Arachnida; order Ixodida; family Ixodidae; genus Dermacentor; species Dermacentor variabilis. The sequence continues at coordinate 52,769,089 of NC_134571.1, read as the reverse complement.
TTAGAAGAGGACATCGTCGCTCGGTTAGTGAACCCTCGAGCTAACGCGTTAGCCTTTTCGTTCCCCTGTACCTCCGCGTGGCCCGGGCACCAGAGTAGGCGATGATGGTGGTTGAAGGATTTGGGTATTATCGCGAGGCTAGCCGCTGTCACGTGCCTCTTGAGAAACATGCGACATGTCCCCTGGGAGTCCGTGACCACGACCGAGTCCCTTTGCGAACGCTCTACGAGAGCGAGTGCGATCGCCACTGCGAATATTTCAGCCGAGGTGGGGGATCCCGCCGTGGCCGACGCGGTAATTTGCTGTTGGCTGATCGCGTTCACGACTGCCAGGGCGTACCTCCTTTGGTAGCGCTGCCCGGTCGCCTCTGCATACACAGCTGCGTCCGTGTAGTACGTGTTGTACCTATGGTTATTAGAGTACGCTGATTGAATGTGTTGTGCCTTTCTTTGTTGTACTCGGGATGCATATTCTTTGGAATTGGGGCTACTGTAATTTTGGATGTCATCGAAGGAGGGAGAGGTACGGCCTGCTCTGTGAGATAAGTGGGGTATGCTGGGATATTGAGTCTAGCCAATATTGCCCTACCAGTTTTTGTGAAGCTGAGGCGCTCCCTCTGTCGCATCAGGGTGGCCTGCCTCAGTTCGTCGAAAGTATTGTGCACTCCCAAAGCTAACATGCGCTCCGTTGAAGTACTTTTAGGCAGGCTCAGAGCAGCTTTGAAAGCGGTTCGGATTATTGTGTTAGCCTGCTTTTCCTCCTCCCTGTTCAGGATTTGGTACGTTAAGCTATACGTGATTCGACTAACCACTAAGGCCTGTACGAGCCTTAGGGTATCGTCTTCTCGCATTCCCACTTTTCGACACGTCACGCGTCGTATCATTTGGGCTATGTTGTGGGCTGTGGATTTGAGGGTCTTGAGTGTCTGCACTGCTCTCCCGTCGCTCTGAAGCCACAAACCCAGGACTTGCATCGTGGGCACCCCTCGGACTGATTGGTACTCAACCACGATGTTAATCGATCCTCTGGATTTGTAGCCTTTCGCGTGTATCCGGATGACCTCAGATTTTTCGGGTGCGCACTTCAGGCCACTCCATGTAGAAGATTTCTCCACCGATAATACTGCTGTGGACGAGCAGAGGCTCACTAGGGGATAAGGAATAGTAGACCTCATAAGTTCAGTTGGTGAGTCCAACGTCGAAAATTTGTTGTAAACAAACCGGATAGACTGTCTTTGGATTCGTTCAAGTTTCTTCATGTTACAATGAGTATAGGGATCCCAATAATACAGGCGCACTCGAGCTTCGGTCGAATTAAGGAGTAAGAAAGCAGTTTAACAGAGGATGGGGCGTGTTTAAGATTGTATTTGAAAAAGCACAGTGTACAGAAAGCAGAGAAAGATATATTTTGCACGTGAAGGTTCCATGGACAGGTTGCTGCAAAGGGCGACACCTAAATATTTATAGTTAGTAACTTGTTTAAGTGCAGAGGAGTCTAGCATATAACTACAAGAGAGAGATGTTTTCTTGCGGGAAATGGGAAGAAAAAAAACTTTTTTCAACATTCAAGGTCATCCCCCAGTGAGAGCACCAATAGAAAACCTTACTGAGGCTATCATTTAGATCATCTTCGTCACTAGTGTGGGTAATTTCTTTAAACAAGTTTATTCTTTTAGTTGTCAGTATACCAGCGCAGCCAGTATATGAAAAAGAAAGCAAGGCGTCATCTTTTGTTGTTGTTAATAGTGAGTTCAGTTTACATACTAATTCTGACAATTTCGTTAATTAACTGTTTTCGGAATTTTCTTCTGATCGATCATTTTTTTTTAATTTACGTTTTTTTTTCTTAACCGTATCATACTTTAAATTCAGCGTACGCTTGTTAGCTGCAGCCACGAAATGTCGCGTTCCCTTCCCCTCTGGTCTCTATTGATACGCTGTAAGTGATCCATACATTGATTAACAAACTCCTTTCGAGACAAGGTGGCACGCAGGTCCACACAATATGTACGCGTGGAATTTAATAATTTTTCAAATGCGTATCAATGAAAAGGCCTTCACATGCAAGAACTGAGCGCAAGGTCTAAACGTAAGTGTACACTTTCCTAAAGTTATCGTGTTTTGCTGTTCGCTGCTACGAATATCAAAACACCGCATCTAAAGCTAAAACAAATTAAAAATATAAGCGAGGGGTACTTCATTTCATTCTAGCCGTTCGTTGCGCTGTTTGGTTGATTATCACGGCAACATGTTGCCACTCGAGCGACACACACACACACACACACACACACACACACACACACACACACACACACACACACACACACACACACACACACACACACACACACACACACACACACACACACACACACACACACACACACACACACACACACACACACGCACGCACACGCACACGCACACACACACACACACACACACACACACACGCACACGCACACACGCACACACACACACACACACACACATGCACGGGAGGGGATGTCGCTCGAGCAAACCTCAAAAGTGCTCTTCAGTGATTTTCCATCTACTTCACACAATAAAAGGTCATTCCATTATATTTTCCATTTATTTCACGGATATTTTGTGGAGGAACTACTTATAACGTCACTAGGCTGGTATCCCTATCCCGCAAGTGTCGTTTTCGTCAACTATAACTCCGCTTTTCACGACTCCCAGATCAGTTTCATTTATACGAGTATTTATAGCCTACTATAATAGTTTCGTTGTTGTCGTCGTCGTGGTTGTTGGTGTTGTGTGCTCACTATATTCCTGCTAAAATATTGAGTATCAAAAGCTGTACTTTAGAATTGTTTTATTATAATTTTTGTGATCCATTGTACAACGCACTCGCCTATTTGATAGGCGCTGAAGTCGCTATACATACTACGCAGACGTTATTCAAACACTTCGATCCATCTGCGCCACAAACTTTTGTACAGGTAAGGGGGCGCCCACATACAGGCTTGGGGCGGTCGAGCAAACTGCGGCAAGAAATTGTTTCGCCATTCCCTCGTCCACGCGCAATTCGCGCAGGCGACGAATCCTCCCCCACTTTCCACAAATCCCAAAAACTCGCACGCACAGAGACGCGGCACAAGGATTTGGACGGAAGCCCGCGCCGCCGCTCTGCGCGCACCTCGTTCGATAGCGCCTCAAGTGTGCGTCCCCTCCCCCACCGCCCTATTCGCTCCTTCCTCCTTTCCCCCAGCGCCACGCGAGTCGCCGCCGGCCGCTGGTCGCTATAAAAAGAAAACTCGCACAGACACTTGTCCCGTGGTGCAGTCGATAGGGCCGCGGACCGGCTGTTCCCACGAGGCCCACGCATACGCGTATGCACTATCTGCGACGGATATCAGCGCTCCGTGCGCCGCGCTGATGGCGTACGCGCACACACACACACCCAGCGCGGCGGCTTGCGAAGCCGGCGTCAACGTCGCGGTGACAACCAGCTGCGACCCCGATTCCACGACAGGAGGAGACAAATGCGCCCGGACAACGCGTATCCCGAATAGAATAAGAGCGCGGCGTGAAACGGCGCGCGACCCGGGCATGCATATACTATATACGCGAAGAAGGCTCGCGTTTTGAACCAGTGAGCGTTGATCCTTGCCTTCGTTGTTTAAATGCAGACTGCGAGTGTCACTAAGGCGTGAGCCTGGCTGGCTCGTTGGTCGAAAAATTGACCGTCCGGCGTTATGGCACCGAAATTCAAGCGCCTGTGCCAGTATTTCTTTATCAATAATAGTAATAATGATTATAAAAAAGCTTGGCTGTCTGTTCGCGTTGAACGGACAGAACTTCTGAATAATCAGTGTGGCCACAAAAGTGTCTCGTCTGGTTTCTGCCGGTTTTGTTCTTTGCCGAGCATTGCATACACGTGTCTTACGACGTTTTGAGGAGTATAAGTACGCCCGCGAGAACTGGAAATAAATGTGTCGTTGAAAGTTAGCGCTGCGTGTTTGTCTAATTTGCCTTTCCGCGTCCCTCTCATTCTATCTGCGCTGCGAGAAAGTAGAAGGCACCATATATACGAGCCCATGTAGCTGTCCTCGTCGATGAAAGAGTTAAAATAAAGAAAAATTCCTTCAGTAAACCTCCGCACGTGTCTTAATGGTCTTCATAGACTTGCCACGACCGTTCAACATGCCATTAACCAAGCAGAAAGAGAGCATGGCGATGTCTAGGCGACCGAAAAAGATAACAAGCAAAAAGAAAAACAAGGAAAGAGAAAACAAGTAATAGGAATTAACAACACATTCGAATGAGGATGTCAAAGTAATGTTATGAACGTCTCGTGTGCACGCAGTCTTTCGCCTTCATCCTCTTTACCTTATGCTAAAGTGACTGTCAACTTTTCTGTAGTGGAGAGCGACGATATAAGTAGGTGTCATTTCGTTAATGGATTGGCTTTTGGCTAGAATCCAAGAGACAATAATTGTGCCTTTTAGTTTCGTGTTGTCTAAATAAATAAATAAATAAATAATCTATCTATCTATCTATCTATCTATCTATCTATCTATCTATCTATCTATCTATCTATCTATCTATCTATCTATCTATCTATCTATCTATCTACCCGACTCCATTTATCTCTCCGTCAGTCCGTCTGTCTGTTGTACACGTTACGATATAGGTTACGTCCGTTTTTTGTAGGTGGTGACAACGCGCCATCCCCAAACTAAGCCGACTTCCTTAGTTTGCGCTATTACGCTAATATTATCCGCAATCTTTACATAGCCTAATTTTTATTATTATTGACCGGTCATTATGCTTGCCTCAAGTCCTTCTGGCGGCACACGCTATGAACAAGTTCTGAAATCCCCCTGCCGAATCTGCATGCTATATATCTAAACCGCTCGTGGACTTGTTCCGACTCTTCCGCAAACCTGATTTATGTTCAGGACGCCGGGCCGTGCATACTGCAGCTCTCCTTACAGCCTCAATTATCTCCTCCGGCGTACACCGAACATCTCGTGCATCAGCTGTATTTTCGTAAGACAAAAAGAAACTGCCGGACCGGGTTGTCTGGCGCCTCGATCACGTGCGCCACGGGAGCAAGGATGCATCGAATGAAGCCCCGTTTGCCTCTCCCGCGTCTGTGCTTGGTTGCCCTATACGCGAACCCCGTGAGCTTTATTGTTATTTTATTATTATTGCAAGATGCACCCTGCGCGCGCAGTGGCGCTGCCTGTCAAGACGGCAGCGCAAATCTCTGCGTGATTTCCCAATTATCGCGCATTTTCTTTTTCATCCTCGGCTGACTGCGCTTTGGCCGTGAACGTAACTAAAGATATAATCGAGTCGTGCAGGTCTTCAAATACGGGGTGTTTTCTTTTTAGCTGCACCAAATTTTTTTTTTAATTATGGGGTTTTACGTGCCAAAACCACTTTCTGATTATGAGTCGCGCCGTATAGTGGAGGGCTCCGGAAATTTCAACCACCTGGGGTTCTTTAACGTGCACCTAAATTTAAGTACACGGGTGTTTTCGCATTTCGCCCCCATCGAAATGCGGCCGCCGTGGCCGGCTTTATCTTTTCTTTAAGATTCCCTACGGTATGATAGCACAATTCTAATCCTCGATCTAAATTAATTACTCGTTGAGGCGGCCATTACTTATACGAGAAATCAAAATGTCCAGTCTAATAATTAACGTAATTACGCTAATTGACTAATTAATCACTTTACACCCCATATTTCAATATACGAAATATAGCCGCTGAGTTCGCACGGCGTATCCACTAGGAACCAATTCTCTGGACGGCACCAATTCCGAGATATTAATTTTCGAGGGGTCCGTCGAAGTGTCTTGGTGTTCCAGCTACTTTTGTGCTTCAATGCATAAAACAACAGTTCCTTAAAAAAAAATGTAACTGGAACGCCAACGCATTTCGTCGGACACTACGAAAACGAATATCTCGGAACTGGTGCTCGTTCCAAGTGGATACACCGCGCGGACGCAGCGGCTGTAATACGTGGATTGAAATATGTGGCGTAAAGTAATTAATTAGCACATTAGCGTAATTACGTAAATTATTTAATTTAACATTTTGACCTTTCGTAGAAGTAATGTGCGCCTCATCGAGTAATTTAGGTCAAGGGTTAGAATTGTGCTATCTGCCTTAGGCAATCTTTAAAAAAATTTCTGCAGCTCAAAAAAAGAAAAAAAAGACACCCTGCACACACGAGTCACATAATACGAGCTTCATGGCAATCTCAATTTACCGAAGCGTTATATACGCTTATACACCGCAAGCGTGTACGTTGTATGTTTGATCCGTGTGATATTTATGGCCGGCACCTAGCGTATAAGGATACCTTTGAGATCAAGAATGTAGCAACCTGCACAACAAATTGGTGTTTACTTATTTCGTTAGCCCGTACTGTTGTTTCTTTCGCCTTGCATGAATAGCTCGTGGCGACGAATTTTCGTAAACAATCATATGTCCGAGCTGGCATCAATAGCGTTGATGTCTGTCCCCAATTAGACTTTAGTGACGTTAACCAAAAAGGCGTTATTAGCGGAATCCAATGAACAGAAATATCACGTGTGATGTGGTGGAAAAGAAAACGTTACATCACAAACAAAGCAGCGTGTATATAGTTTCTTTCTTTCTTTCTTTCTTTCTTTCTTTCTTTCTTTTGACGTTTCTCGGTGTTCTGACTGCTGTGTGTCCCGGCGGTATCTTTGCGTCATGCTAGTTCACATTTGTTCCTGCGGTGTCTATACCGTTACAGTTATAGTTACGGGTGCTTTGATTTGGCGCGTCAATGTTCGATATCTTACATGGTAATGTTCGGATGTCGCTTGAAGTGGAGGTCGCACGTGCGTTGCATTATGCCTCTGTCCTGGTTCTGCTTTCCTTTCACACACTCTCCCTCTTCACGTTGATCAACTTTCGCTCTTTCTCTCACATTGCGCTACCTTCTCCCCTCCCGTCTCTCCCGGCCAGAATTCTGCAGAGCAGGCGCATGCACGTTCGTGGAGATTGACAGTTCGTTACGATCTTTGCGACCCATTTCCACTTACCTTGCTCTCTCGCGTGACTCCACGAGTAGTACACCACTGTTCCGACTGCTTTAAACTGGCCGCATTTTTTTTTTCGAACGGAAGAGTTATAGCACCGAAAGCTGCCAGAGAGCTCGCGAGTTTATAGCAGGACATGGATTAGTGTTCATTTTGCATGCCGCACAATGCGGACGTAAGGATAGGACAAATATGTACTTCGAGGGCAGCAGAGGATTCTACCGTGGCATCGATGACAGGGCTCACTGGAAGGCTTCAGAATGGAAGCATTAGCTTCTTTTCTGTGCCCTGCCCTGCCTCGATGACCTGATCTCCCGTGAGTACTGGCGTCAGCTCGTTAAAGCTGTCGGAGGCTGTGCATATTCTGCTGAGAGGAGAGATATCTACTGAGCAAGTAACGGGGGGGGGGGGGGGGCATGCAGGTAAAGTACTGCATAAATGTAGGTTAAGTATCCACGTCATAGCTCACTAGAATTGCTTGCAATCTTTGTTCGGAAATTATGTGTTGGGGCTGGCACAATAAGTATTGGTTGTTTGTTGATTTATCAGTCATATTCATTAACTGATAACTAGAAATTGCGCAAGTACTCGGATTAATTGTCTTGATGGTCGCCCCTTCACGTAAAAGACTTACTGCTTGGGCCAGGGAGTAACGAGGGATTACAGCGATCTGCTCTGAAAACGTTAATAACCCTCTTTCATGAAAGTGATATTGCATCTATATGTACTAACACTTATCATGTACCTGTGTCATATTCTTTTAAAATTTATTTTCTGTTATGAATTGACTTGATCGACTTGTGCATAACAGCAGAAACTTCAGATCGTGTCGTTCTTTTTTCTACATTGACTGTTTAAACACATTTGGGAAAGTGCTTTATTTTTCGAACATTCTTCATATGACCCTTAAATCATTAAACAACTTGTTTTTTGAGGAGAAGCTACACGATACAATAGTTGCCAAGATTTCCAATTTCATCCGAATAAATAAATAAATAAATAAATAAATAAATAAATAAATAAATAAATAAATAAATAAAAACAAATCAAGACAAGCACAAAGGCACGCGCTGACAGAAAACTATCAAGCTTACATTCAGACGAACGAATAAGAAACATTAAAAAAAAAAAAACTTGCGCGCGCATATACACTCAAACCGAAGCGTTTTCAAGCAAATCTATCTCGCACTTAAGAAAAGAGAAATACAGAACATTGACGAAGTTATCAAAGTTATTTTATTCCCGTTGGGTACAAGGCGCCTCCGCAATGTCACGTGATTTCTGGTTTTCGCGCGTCATTTTCACACAAGTGTGCTCTCAAACTTCAGAGAAAGGTTTGCGGCCACACGACCTATGGGCAGATGTGAGCAAGGCGTACCTTTGGAGTTGTTATTGTGCTGTCGGAAACGTTCCATGCGAACAATAACCTGTCTGTTCAACGTAAACCTTTTTTTTTTTTTTTAAGAAAGGGGTTGTACGATGCATACAGCGCGGGTAACACAGGCGACAAGCGGATTTCGGTGCTACGCATTACAACGACGCTTATAGACTTCGGTGTTGACACGCCACGGTATATAGCTCAGCGGCTAAGGCTCAGCGCTGCTGAACACGAGGTCACAGAGGTCGCGGGTTCGCGTCCCGGTCACGGCGGCCGCATCGCGATGGGGATGGGTAATGCGGAAACGCTCGTGTACCGTGCATTTCGTGCACGGTAAAGGACCGCAGGTGGTCAAAAATCAATCCACAGTTGCACCCCGCTACCAGGCCTCATAGACAGACCGTGGTGGCGCACGCTGAACCAAGAAAAAAAAAGTAATAACTACGGTGCAGTCTTTTTTTTCTATAAGGCTTCTTTCAATCGCTGCACAATATCTTCAAGATTTTTAAATCGAGGAAAACCAACAAAAACATAAAAACATTTGCATTATTTTTGTACGTGTAAACGTGTTCAAAGCCAATCAATGCACTGGGGCACTCGATCCGATGTTATGTAAGACAAATTGCACTGCGCGCGTGGCAATTTATGTGAGCATGCGCAGTTTTCAAAAGCAGCGTTAAGTACGTCTTAATGTGGCCTTGGTGTTGCGCTGCCAAGCAAGAGGTTGCGGGATCGGTGACAGCTTACTTGCCGAGCTTCACTTGGAGCCGTTTATAATGTTATCCTATACCATTTCGTAGCCAATATGATTGCATCACAACCTGAGCTGCAAGTTAAGCCAAGAATGTGCCCTCCTGAATTGTGCACCGACGATTCCGGTGACCTTTCCAGGAAAATGAACAAGATTATTTGACCAGATAATGCTCGTCATAATGCAGTCGTCGTTTATCTCGCTTTCTTTTTAAAATCTGAGTCGCGCATTGACATGGCTGATAAGTTGACAAGGACGGTAACTTGATTACTTATCACTTGTAAAATTTTAGAGAACAGCTCTTAGGCAACCCGTTACTGGGTTGAGCGTCGGCGTCCCTCGGCGTAACCGCGCGAACGGACTCGTGCCCCTGCTCGCGCGTTCGTCGTCGTCTTCTTCCACAGCTGGCTCCGATGTCACTCATCATGCTAACGTTCCCATACTGCCCCTCCATTTGCGAAGGCACTGACGGTACTGGCCCACTGCCAGTCGGTGCGGCGATTTCGCTATCGAATTATTTGCCTCGATGTGTCGCGAAACGAAAAGACGTATACAGCTGCACTCAAATTTCGCATTAGGGAGTGCCGTAATCACCGGGCATTTTTTTCACCGCTCCCGGCCCTCGACACTGCGCCTTTCCTATGAGGCACTTGTCTAGCCAAAATGTTTGGCGCCCTCAGTCACCACCACAGGAACAAAGTTTAAATGCTGTAGGCAGACATTTAGATAGTATATTAACCGTATTTCAAGAAGAGAAGAAGTGTTGACAACAGTCTCGGTAAAGACACTGCCACCACCACTACTATAGTGCTTAATGTCTCCCTTTGCTCTAGGGATGCTCGCACGCATATAACATCGGCTATTCATATGTGCGCGCTTGTTCACGTTCGTTATGTATGTATGTATGTATGTATGTATGTATGTATGTATGTATGTATGTATGTATGTATGTATGTATGTATGTATGTATGTATGTATGCATGTATGCATGTATGTATGTATGTATGTATGTATGTATGTATGTATGTATGTATGTATGTATGTATGTATGTATGTATGTATGTATGTATGTATGTATGTATGTGCATGCTAGCATGCATGAATGCTCGGGGTGTGCCCATGTATTGGCGATCGCCAAGCGTATGGGGCCGCCCCCCCCCCCACCCCTTAAATTTTTATGGCGGAGGGGGGCTTGGACCCCCCGAGGCCCCCCTGACTGTAAGCCCCGGCCACTACCACTCCTCCTGCTCCTCGTCCCGCACATTCATCCCTCCTGATGTTTCGCTCTTCAACTCTCGAGAAAGGCAGCTTGCGAGCGCGGCACCATATATATGCAGTAAAGCCAGCCTCACGTGGTACAGTCAGTCGGTCAGTCTTCTTTATTAAATGTGAAATAATGGAAGTTGGGCCACAGAAAGGGTCAGCTGTCCCAAAATCATAGGTGGAAAACCTAACAAAACTACAGTGAAAATATTACAAAACACTGTCAAAAGCATATAATAATAAAGCAAAACATCGGCAGAGCAAATTCATGTACCAGGGAGAAAATCAAGAAAAAAAGGTTACAAGGCTACTACACAAGTATGAATAGGCCATGGTCATTCATTCATTCATTCATTCATTCATTCATTCATTCATTTAATTTATGCGCGCGAGTTGCACACATAAAGACAATATTTAATAAATAACATTGCTTTATCTTCAATAAATTAATTGTTCTTCTCTGTCTCGCTCTCTCGAGTACATACATAGCTACAGCTGGATTTTACTCGGTGAAGGGCGCACGGTGGAGATGATGATCTTTCGTAGAATAAGATGCCACGGCATAATTACGAAAAGGTCCACCGCTGTATTAATTTTTTTCTGCTCCCTGTGACAAACTACTGGGGATCGCACTCGCAACCTTCCTCATTCGTAAATGCCATCCGCGATTGGCTATCGTCACGGCAGTCGTACCGTTATCGATCATGCTGGCGCTGATCATTGGGAGTTACCATCGGACGCCCAAAAAGTGCCCAACAGGGAGACATTCTTACGTGAGAGTAGTTATGTGAATACAGGCATTTGTGCTGGTGTAGTGCAACGATTCATTTAGCTATTCTCTTCCTCATCCGCCAAGGTACACACGTGGAGCGGCATCCGGACGCAGACGAAGTGCGAAAGGGAGTAGCTTTGAAACGAAACCGTTACATAATGTTCCGGTTCTAGTTGCTACTCGCTATCTCCAACTGACTTGTCACTCTGTGTCGTCGACGAGGGAGCTATGCACACCTGCGATTTCCTTTTTCTCTTCTCCATCTTCTTCTTCTTTTTCTGTGTTTGTATTCTTGGAATGCTTCACGCATTCACATTCCAGTATCTGTCCATGTCCGGATCTAACCATTTTCCTTTTACGCCAACTTGGATCACTGGGTATGTACCGCTATTCATAATAATCTTCACAACATATAAAACATATTCTCACCAATTGCACACCCACGATAAGAAAGATTGCCGATCAGATGCAAAGGAGGGATGCGCCGCCATTTTTTTCTTCACGGCGCTCTCTTTCATAACTTCAGCGTTCCTTGGCACATTCGCGTAGCCTGCGAGGAGGAGACACTCCAGGCTCCGTTTCCTCAGGCGCAGATAAAGGCTCTTGCCTCGCGACAGTTGCATTTCTCGGTGCCAGATTATACACGCGTACTTATCTTAACTCCGCGGTCGTATCCCAACAGATGAGCCCGCTGCGACGCAAGTGCAGCAAGCGTGCGAGCCATATACACCAGAGTGTTGCTTCTACCGAGGCGCGGACGCCGCTTCCTCGGCGCCGGCGTCGCCACAGCGAGAGTTCACCGACGTACACGCGTACTCGAATATCGCGTCGGGTTGGCGATTCGGGGGCAGCCGCGGCAAAATGGCGATGGAGAAACGCTTCGGCACGAAGCGTCCGCTTAATAGATTACCATGCTACGCTATAACCCAGCTTGGTCGTCACGCACGGTCACAACCAAGCTGTACATACTTTACGCAACAAGCACCGGGGAGTGCGAAGCCCTAGACTTAATTGCTGAGCTATTTATCCTCTGACAACCACGCTATAACAGCGTCACAAAAAAGCTCTCTGGCCTTTAGCCTGGCGGTTCATTACGCGTTTTCTCTTTCAGTATACGGACACATTTAGAAATGAAAAGAAATGACTGCAGCCACGGATGTTAAACCAGTTAGCCGTCGAAAGAATGAGCGGTGATTTCAGCCGCAGAAAATTTCACGCAATAAATAAATATTAGGCTTCAGCGCTCTCCACTGCAACTCACATGCAGGCTATGAGAAAAGCCGTGTGTATAGCGGGTGAATTGAACTGGAATTGAAGCGGTTAAGGCACTCCTTGCAAAATCGACGCGTACGTGTTTGGCTGCACAGAATTAGGTGAGACGACGTATAGCTTGTGGTTCAAATGAGATGCCGTTGCTGCGGTGATTTTATTTGTATTCGAGCGCTATGCGCCTAATTTCCTGCACGTTCGTAGCCACTTACTTTTCTTTTTTATTATTATTATTATTATTATTATTGTTTTAACGCTATACTGTCTCACCGTTTCCGACCTGCACGGTTCCCACGATTAATAAAAAGACCCGCTCCGAGAAATAGGTTTCAACAAAGAATGGATAGTGACACGAGGCGGTTGCCAACGTGCGTGGATAAGATCGCCGAGCGAGAATGTAGAATTGGGGCTGAAGGGGTTGGGCGGAAAAAGACAACAGCAGCAACAGCGGCGGCCTCAATTACGCTCGCGGGCGCTGCAGTGTTAAGCGCATTAAGTATAGCCGGGCCGCTGTCCCCTGAAGACAAATCGGTGCCGCCTTCTTGCGCAACCTGCCAAGTGACTCAGCTGGCGGCAGAGCCACGGAAAGGCTTTGCCTCCCCGATTCACGCATGCAGGGCAGTTGGCGCATCCCTTGCTTCTGCACATGCAGTCTGCGCGTGTGTTTGGTTGGACTGTATGTAGTATATATATACTGTATATTATACTACTATGCTAATATACGTAACTGCTTGCAACCCCACGTACTTTCCGTGGAAAATGCACGGTGTTGCAAGTGCCTATACACCCTTGGGTATATCTTCCTGAGATCCGAGTACTGATATCGGACGTAATTACTTTTGAAGCTGGTTTTTGCTGCATACTGATACGTTACGAATGCGAAAGGCGTTTTCTTTTTTTAATAGGTGGTTAGAAGTCAAAAGCTGTATCTCCATGTACTTGGAAGAAGTCACCATCTCCTGATGTTTGCCACGGAAAAAACTGAATTTCATTGCCTAAATGTAAAGATGAAGATGGAAGTACGTGCAGTACATTTCCATATTACTGCTGCATCCTGAATTTTCGGACAATACTGAGGAATTCGAAAAACAATTCAACGTTGTGGGGCTTATAGCGCGTGGAAAGTCAAGGACGAAAGGAAGACGTGACACACACAGGTGTGTGTCCTTTCGTCCTTGTCTTTTCACGCACCATAAGCCTGACGATGTCTTACCAACAAGCCCAAATCACTGCATTACAGAAATTCAACGTTGCCGCCGTCTGTGACAACACAGAGGTCTAGATCAAATTAGTGTCATATTTCTCGAATCTGGATGACAAAAGAATACGAGTAAACCACTTCCGTACAGTTCCACATGCACCGTACTTCACATCCAGAACGAATATTTTGAGTAATCGCTTCCGAGTTAATTTTGCAAAAATAAGATGGAAGGCAATGTTCTATATGATGTATCCAAGGGGCCTTAGGGGGGAGAGGGGAGGGCGCAAGGGGAGTGAGCGCTGTAACGGAGAGAAAGGGTTATCACTGATCGCCTGCAACTTTTAGCGCGCTCCGAAATTTTAGTGTATATAATTTTTTTTAATGTTCAATTGATTGACTCACTGGGTTCAGCATCCCAAAGCAGCATTGCTTCGATTATATGAGACGGCGTAGTGAAGGATCCGGCTTAACACGAGTGTGTGTGTGTTTGCATTCCACTCCCCATAAGGGATGCGCTATAGCTGCTGCTTGGATTCGAGCCCGCTACCTTGCGCTAAGCAGCAGAACGCCTTGGCTACTCGGCCACCGCATCGAGTGCAGCGTAGGTACTTTTAAGGCGAAAGCCTTAAACGCTTCATGAGACGGTGGCCTTGAAAACGCGGCGTGCGGTGCACTAAGTCACGTGAGCTCTCCTCGCGCAGACACGAGCTCGTGCCACTGCGCGCGCGTTCGTCGTCGTCGTCTTCTTTCACAGCGGACTCCAATGCCGCTCATCATGCCAAAAAGAAAAAAAAAAGCAAATTAAGATAGAGCAAATTCAGGCACTCGAACCCACGACCTTCGGTGGGAGTGAAACCCTCGAGCTTATGTGGCAGTCGAACCCACGATCTTTGGTGTTAAGGCGGAGTTAATTAAATCACAGTTAATTACGGTAGCGTCAATTAAGGCGCTGGAACCCGCGACCTTTGGTGAGAGAAAACAAGTAATAAGAAGTAACAGCGCATTCGAATGAGAATTTAAAGTAATATAACGAATGTCTCTTGATCGCGCAGACTTTCGCCTTCACCTTCCTTGGCGTATGCTAAAGTGACGGTATTTTTTTTTTTTTTCATCCAGCCCCCATTGCATACAGCGGCCGTGGAACCTGGAAGTCGAACCCACGACCTCGGGCACAGCCACAGAACGCTATATAGCTAGCAAAGTACAATGGCAGCTATACACAGCGGGCCTAATTACCAGCGCTATATAGAACAGCAGCACAACCTCGCAAGACAGAGGTACGATGTCTGTTACCGTATCCTTTAGAAAAATAAAATGACGCATCTCACTGCGCATTTCAGTCGGCTGCCCACCGGGAGCAACACTACAACGCTCACCCATATCGTGAAAGAAAAAAAAAAATAAAGAAGGAAAGCTGTTAGTGAAAGCCTCTCGTAGGCGAGAAGATGGAGGGCGACGGTAATGAGGCGAATCCCCACAAATCAGTGCGGTGCAGTGCTCACATGTAAGGCTCCCATTTACCAAGTGACCATGCGAAGGTTAACAGGGCTTAATTAAAGCCTCTCAGCGAGATGTACTTTACAGAAAGCGCGGTATACGTATGCAAACGTGCAACATCACTTTACCAGTCGTTTCAAAGGACAGGTAAGTATACGTTACCCTTGGCAAGGCGTCACTAGGTCGACAAAAAATGATGCGGTGAATTCTCGACACAGATGCAGGCGAAGAAGGAGAACGGCCTCGAGTACTGTTTGGGGATGACGGAAGGAATAGGCAAACATAAGCAGTTATCTCCGTCTTCACGCGCACTGTTCTCGCGCGAAACTGTTCTGTTAGTGAAAACAGAGCCTCCCATCGCTTGTCGGAGAATCTACACGTCGCGTGTGTGTGAAATGGAAAAAATAAAAATGGGCGGTGAGTGGGATTTCACAACACGACGAATCACTCCCAACCCTAAGTGTTCCCCTTCATATCGGTGCAGCGTGTATACAACGAATGGGCTGCCGTTCCAGCTTTGCCGCATCAGCTTTCTCATGCATGCACAAAAATCAAAAAGAAGAAGAAAACGTCGAACTACGTCACAGCTCCCCATGCCGCGACGCTGCACGGAACTACCACGGCGCTCGGCGCGGCGAGAGAGATCGGCGCGCGCACGCTGTCAGCGGAAATCGACGCGCTCGCGCGCGGAATACAAAGTTGCCAGCACTGCAACCGCCGTCGCGTGCGTGCGTTCGCGCTCGCGTCCACTGGGCGCGTAGTACGATTCCGCACACGGGAGCGGCATCTGCGCCGACGACGACGGCGACGACCTGATTCCGCGAGGCCGGCTGCCCTGCGCAGCGCGGAATACACACACTGCATCGATCTCGGCATGCGCGGCCATAATCGATGTCGTCGAAAAAAGAAGAAAGACGGTAAATGGAAGAAAGAGAAACGGTGGACCCGCGCGGGGCTGCGTCCGAGTACGTCTGCAGTATAGTGCCGCAACGAGCGCGAAGGGGGACCGGCGCGACAGACGGTGCTTCGAGAACCGTCTCCACATATCTCTCTATATCATTTTTTTTAAAATTTACCGTAAGTGTATTTACTTTCTCTTGTTATCATTGGCCGCGCTCGTGCCTGCGCGTGTACGCACGCGCGAGCCTTTAATTTTGCGGGCAATAAGTGTAAGAGAAATAGGGCACGTATATAATGCGCTGATCGAGGGTGCTCTTATCGTTATTTTTCTTTTTCTTCAGACGCGCGCGCTTCTCTTAAATTACGTAACGGTTTAGATAACGTGCCCGCCGTTCGGCGTTATATTACGGGGTGGCGCGTTGTGACTTTGCGTTCTAAAATACCTGGCATAGTTTTCCACCAGGAGATGTGAAAAGTGCGTAAAAGGGTTAAAAATGATTGCCATCTGGACGAAAACACGTCTGGCATCGTTCGTTCCTTTTTTTTCCTTTTTTTCCTTTTCAAGAAAAGATTGCTACGCGATCTCAAAGCTTCCTTCTCATTTATCGCAACACGAATGAAAGAAAAATAAGAGAGAAAGAGAGAGAAAATACATGAATCAAGACGGAATACGAAGGAAAAAGGATTTTTTTCTTCTGAGTCTTAATAGAAGGAAAGATGCGGGACACGGCAAATCGTTGCTGCACGTCTTGTTACGCGACTATGCATTTCAGGAGAGAAGGAAGAGACAATAATAGTAGAAGAAGACGCTGAGAGAAGGACTCGCGACACATATAAAGCAGACGTATAGGGATATATGCAAATTATCTTGCGGATTAACAAACGGAGGCAAGCGAGACGCTGCCAGGGAAACGAAAGGACTAAAGCACACACACACACACACACACAGATATATATATATATATATATATATATATATATATATATATATATATATATATATATATATATATATATATATATATATATATATATATATATATATATATATACGGGTCTGCAAAACCCTGTCGTGCCATTTCTACGAGCGCTTCATATGAGATCGTGAAAGTACGGCATGCCAGAAACGAATGGCAAGGAAGAGTTACGAAACAGTCGGGAAAAAAATGCGGGAAGAAATAACGAGAAATCGGAGGCTCAGATGCGAATTAAAGCCGGAAGACAGATAAATATAAAATAAAAAAGAAACGTATTACGCGGGATTTAGCGGGTAAAATCACGAACGCGAGGGTTATTTTCTATATTTTTTTTTAAAGAAAAGGCGGTCTGGCGGTACGCTGCACGCTTATTCAGCGAGCGAGTAATCAAAGTTATATAACAAAACAAGCGAAAGTGACCGTACGAAGCGTGTATATACGCTATTCTTAGCACGCGCGACTTGTATAACATATCCTCTTAGCCCGGTCGGTCGTCGGTTGCTGCAAAGCCGCAGATAACCTGAACTTCTAACGTGCGCAGACACAATTCCGGGTAATCCAATACATATAGTCCTAGCTCGGAACAAACGAAGAGCAATCATCGAAGCTAAAGATGCAGGATTGTGCAGTCGGCGATGGGATAATCGGCGCTGACGACTACGTGCAAGGCGATTAGACACGGCGGTGAGAATAAGTAACGCCATAACGAGATCGTCGCACTCGCAAACCTTAATGCGCAGTTACCGTTTACCGCCCACAAGAACGCTAGCACCTGTAATTATAACCATTGTTGCATTTGAAGCGTAAGAAGTGTGCCCCTCCCCCCCTCCGCCTTCTTGATGATGGTTGGAATTGGCTCTGTGAATGACAAAAGCCCCGAACAATCCTATAGCGCTACTGCCCTATGCGGAAATCGCCTTTTCAAGGGATTCGAATTATTCGGGAGACCGGCTATAGATATCTGGGCGTTTCCTGTGTCCTATATAATGCGGCACTTGTTGATAGCTTGCTGAAAAAGAAAAAAAGTAAGTAAACCGAGAACGGCAACTACGTTCGGTAGAGGCGAAATTCTTATGCCGCAGATTATATACCCACCGACGCGTTGAGGAGAAAGGTATTTGCCACCAATCATTGGCGGGTTGAAGCCGGTGTTATTGGCCCGTTTATTGGCCCACTTTCTTCATAATTTTTTCTTCTATACTTTCTTTAACACGTTTATTCACCGTTCTGGCAAATTAATCAATCACATACATACATACATACATACATACATACATACATACATACATACATACATACATACATACATACATACATACATACATACATACATACACACATACGAGCATTCGGAGCGTCATGCATCAAATACCACGCGCTTTCAGGAAGGACAAATAAAGAAAAGATCGCTTCGAATGTTGACAGAACAAATACAAAAAGTCGTACATTGTTCGATACAAAAATCAACATAAGCCAGCGGGCGTCGCAAAGACCTGCACTAATATGTTAATTTTTTTTATTGTTATAGAGGTAAGGCAAATAATTCAATCAACGTATACCCACGTCTACCGATCGTCGAAGGACGGTCACACAGATTGGCAAGACTGCACAACAGTTTCGGCGGTTGGCAAATGTAACGGCCGCTTACTCCAGTGAAGGAAACTAATTGCGCAAAGCGTTTCTTTGGAGCGAACGATCTCTCATTCTTTCTTCTCTTCTTTTTCTTTCGCATTCAAGATCTCAGACCATCATTATAATGCTCTTATATTCAATGGTCTAGAGAGAATGGTTTCAGAGCACAAAATAGAAAATGTTCCTTTCGCCCCACCCCCTTAGGAGAGAGATGCAAACAGAGTTTCGTTTATTGTATGTTACGTAGGGGAACGCCGAAACTTTGTACGCACATTTTATAACAAATCTAAAACAATCAACGCACTCAATTTGTTGCAGACTTCCACGCTGCATTACGTCAGTTGCACCCGCAGTGGTGAGGGGAAAAAATAAATGAGAAAAGGAAAAAGGAAAATACTCGTAGATAAACAGATAGATGCGATGCAGGGGAAAACAATCAAACTGCAGCCGAAATGATCGAAGAAGAAGGAGAAGAAAAAAGAAAGAAAGCTCGGGTGCAGATTTCCATCGGCAGATAGGCGCTTGCAAAAAAAGCGCGTGCGTTTTGCATCGCCAGCGCCAGCGCGCGCACGCTTACCTTGGTCAGGCAGTGAAGTATCCTCGCTGATGTCAGGAGTCGCAGCGCGAGAGGTGGTGGGACATTTTTCGTCTTCTCTTTCCTCCGTGTTATCCGTAGAGTCCATAGCAACGCATCAGCAGGGCACATCGCACATCACACGCAAACTTCCTCCTCCAAATGGGGGTGGGCTGGGCGCCCGTCGCTCTCGGCGCTTGCAGACGGGGCGCGCACGCACGCTCAGAGGGTCCCGCAGGCTTCACTGGGCGAACTGCGGACTCCTTCGCCCGGCCGCCAGAAATGCGCCCTCCGCACTTGCACCGTCCGGCCCCGTGCTCTCATTTAGGCCTTGCACTGGACCTGCACGATCGCCGCCCGGATTGCGTTGCAGTGCATCTCGACGCGGTGCAGCCATTTGCAGCTGCCCGGCGAGCAGGAGCCCTGCGGAGAGAAAATTGCCAAGCAGACGCTCCTGCGCCGCAGAGCGCGAGCGCCCAGCGGCAATATGGCGAGCGCGAAGTACCGTTAGGCCACCAGATGTCCCTACTTTGTGTACACGTTAAAGCGTCGGACACGCGTTGAGTTGTGAGCGCGTTCACGCCGAGTGAGAGCACGCAGAATGTGCCGTGTTGCAATGAAACTCCGCAGAAAATTAGATGTACTTTTCAAACTTGCGCTATAATCTCTGCAAATCAAAGCGGAGCCACAATCGCAACTGTATTACGGATTGGCTTGCGCCGACTTGATCGCTCAACTCGGCTATGACTTGGCTACACCAGTCTAGCCACCCTGAAGCTAAAAAAAAAGAGAGGGAGAGCTAAAAAAAAAAGAATGAAAGGAGTGAGTGAGAGAGAGTAGGCGCGTGAGTAGGCGGCGTACGATTATTTTGTTTGTGCAGCTGGGTGTCCTTTGAGAGCGCATCGATTGCAGTAAAGCCGTTCTAGAGTAATAGCCGTATTGACAGCTTTGTATATTTCGCGCTTTTGAATTCTCATAATTGCTTGTACATTGTAAATACAATTATGTCGTACACGGAAGGCAAAGTGCTTAGTCTTCAGTTCAACCAAGATCACGGTAAGACCAAGCAGCCTTTGTTTACTCGTTCTCTCGCTGCAACTCACGAGAGTTTTTCGTTAGGCCGTCAAATTATTTATTGTGCGCTTGGGCGAAACAGAAGCGGGAGTGCAATGCGAGTTTAGAGATTCGTGACCATGGGATACCTTTTTTGAGCGCCAAATCCTTTGGACTGGGGAGTTTGCATTGTGTGCAAGACGTCTACGTTCTTGTCCACTTGTTTGTTAAAGCTTCTGCAACGCAAGGACCTGTGATGTCACAAGTTTTAGCCCTTTGAGCAGTTGTTATAGGGTGTTTGTGCACGACGACGTGTAGTGCAGCTACAATAACTTTTGTTTCTTCCTTCAGGTTGTTTCTCCTGCTGCATGGACACGGGACTGCGGATATTTAATGTTGAACCACTGGCCGAAAAAGCGCACTTGGGTACAGGCCTTTCTTCGTCTGTTGAGTTTGGCTAATTACGGTGTCTGGACACTGCTCACACGCGTACGCTTACGTCCCTTGTTTACGCAGATATGTCTCAGGTGGGCAGCCTCGCCATTTGCGAGATGCTGCATCGCACAAACCTGTTGGCCGTTGTTGGAGGCGGACCTTCGCCCAAGTTCGCCGACAACACTGGTCGGTTCGATTATTTTCACACAAAGCTCTTGGGCATTTGTATAATACGCATTAATTATATTTTGCAGTGCTCGTTTGGGATGACATGACCAAGCGATTCGTCATGGAGTTTACTTTTCCCACCACAGTCTTGGCTGTGAGGCTCAGGAGGGACAAGTATGTATGCAGACATAATTTGTCCTTGGAGGAGGCATTTGAACAACCGTGATTGATGTGATGCATGTTGCCATCCTGCTGTTCACTGAGGTCTTGCCTCGCTAATCGTTACTTTCAAGCTATTAAGTGCTTGATGGCTTGTGCAAAACAATAATAGGTTGTGTGTTATACAAAAAAATCATTAATTAAACTGCCCCACACAACCGCCTGTCATTTCAAAAAAATCGATCCAGTAGCTTGCCACACCTGCTTCACTTTTACAGTTACTGCCACTCGCGTCATATGCAAAAAATGGAAACTACATTAGGCTTAAAAGGCATCAGTATGACAGAAGATTTAACACATATTCTATAAACGATCTGCAATTCGACTCGCTCGAAATTCTTTGCTGCATGCTACCTGAAACTTGCTTACTTGAAGGCACTTCAATTGCAGCGCTGAGGTGTAAGTGCAAGACGATGCTAGACATGTATATATATTTTTTGTTTTCTGTTCTGCACAGGATATTTGTGGTGACCAGGCGTCAAATCCACGTGATGTCATTCCTAAACAGCCCGGCCAAGTTGTTTACATGCGATACATGGGACAATCCGAGAGGTAAGGTCGCTTTTATTTCTTTTGACATTTCTATAGCATCAGAATTGATTGGTTCATCTGGGAAATAAGCTTACAGAAAACTCGCAAAGTCATCCCTTTGGAACATCAACTTTGTTTCAGCTGTATTTTTTATTCTACCTTGCAGTGGGCATTGGAAGAATATAATCTGATGAGTCATGCAGGCTTATTAGTTTTAGTTCGGCTGCATTGTTCACATTTTATTAACTGTGCATACCGTAAATTAGTGACGTTTCCTAATATCATTCAGTAGTTAGCATTGACAATGCTGTATTTACTTTCTTTTGGGGCTACTGCTTATGCTATTTTGATACCAGGTGGATGTGTCAGTGTATGAAAGCCTCTAACACTACAGATAGAATAGAACTGGCAGAACTTTCCATGTTAATCAACAAGCGAAAGACAGCTGACATAAGGAAGTATAATATGGATAGAATTGAACATGCTCTCAGGAACAGAGGAAGCCTAAAAGCAGTGAAGAAACTAGGAATAGGCAAGAATCAGATGTATGCGTTAAAGACAAAGGTGGCAATATCATTACTAATATGGATGAGATAGTTCAAGTGGCTGAGGACTATAGAGATTTATACAGTACCAGTGGCACCCACGAAGATAATGGAAGAGAGAATAGTCTAGAGGAATTTGAAATCCCGCAAGTAACGTAGGAAGAAGTAAAGAAAACCTTGGGAGCTATGCAAAGGGAGAAGGCAGCTGGGGAGGATCAGGTAACGGCAGATTTGTTGAAGGATGGTGGGCAGATTGTTCTAGAAAAACTGGCCACCCTGTGTATGCAATGCCTCATGACCTCGAGCACACCGGAATCTTGGAAGAACGCTAACATAATCCTAATCCATGAGAAAGGGGACACCAAGGACTTGAAAAATTATAGACCGATCAGCTTACTGTCCATCGCCTACAAAGTATCTACTAAGGTAATCGCAAATAGAATCGGGAACACCTTAGACTTCTGTCAACCAAAAGACCAGGCAGGATTCCGTAAAGGCTACTCAACAATAGACCATATTACACCATCAATCAGGTGATAAGAGAAATGTGCGGAATTTAACCAACCCTTATATATAGCTTTCATTGATTACGAGAAAGCGTTTGATTCAGTCGAAACCTCAGCAGTCGTGGAGGAATTGCGGAATCAGGGTGTTGATGAGCGGTATGTAAAAATACTGAAAGATATCTATAGCGGCTCCTCAGCCACCATAGTCCTCTATAATGAAAGCAGCAAAATCCCAATAAAGAAAGGCGTCAGGCAGGGAGATACGATCTCTCCAATGCTACTTACAGCGTGTTTACAGAAGGTATTCAGAGACCTAGATTGGGAAGAATTGGGGATAACTGTTAATGGAGAATACCTTAGTAACTTACGATTCGCTGATGATATTGCCTTGCTTAGTAACTCATTGGACCAATTGCAATGCATGCTCATTGACCTGGAGAGGCTGTGTATAAAAATTAATCTGCAGAAAAATAAAGTCATGTTTAACAGTCTCGGAAGAGAACGCCAGTTTACCATAGGTAGCGAGGAACTGGAAGTGGTAAGGGTAGTGGTAAGGGTAAGTGGTAATCTACTTGGGGCAGGTAGTGACCGTGGATACGGATCATGAGACTGAGATAATCAGAAGAATAAGAATGGGCTGGGGTGCATTTGGCAGGCATTCTCAGATCATGAACAGCACGTTCAATTCTTCCTTCAATTTTTTTGTTCTCGCTACCCGTGGGCTGCCAGAACCAACCAGAGCGCACGTGTTTTAACGCGACAGCGTTAAAAGGAACGCGTGTCGCTCCTGTGTTGGTGTCGGACATCGTTTCAGCAAAAAGATGTTCGACCCATGCATACCCAGGCCCTCCATGTGACGCAAGGAATTTACTGAACTAATTGAATTTCTCAATAATGGGGAAAGTTGGGCGAGTTGGTGTTTAACCATCATACCTTTGTGGTTTGTGTGGCGTTTGGCAGGCATTCTCAGATCATGAACAGCAGGTTGCCATTATCCCTCAAGAGAAAAGTGTATAACAGCTTTGTCTTACCAGTACTTGCATATGGGACAGAAACCTGGAGGCTTATGAAAAGGGTTCTACTTAAATTGAGGACGATGCAACGAGCTATGGAAAGAAGAATGATGGGTGTAACGTTAAGGGATAAGAAAAGAGCAGATTGGGTGAGGGAACAAACACGAGTTAATGACATCTTACTTGAAATCAAGAAAAAGAAATGGGCATGGGCAGGACATGTAATGAGGAGGGAAGGTAACCGATGGTCATTAAGGGTTACGTACTGGATTCCAAGGGAAGGGAAGCGTAGCAGGGGGCGGCAGAAAGTTGGGTGGGCAGATGAGATTAAGAAGTTTGCAGGGACAACATGGCCACAATTAGTACACGACCGGGGTAGTTGGAGAAGTATGGGAGAGGCCTTTGCCCTGCAGTAGGCGTAACCAGGCTGATGATGATGATGGATGTGTCAGTTTACACATACTGCCATTACAATTGTAAACACAACAACAAAAAAGTTCAAGTTTTCTGTGGTAGATAGATAGGAATAAATGTTTCCCACTACACTAGTCCAGTTATGATGCTCATGAAAATTAAAATAACCCTATCATTAGAACTTTGTCATATATTGTTGCATTGGCAGGTTTTACACAGATTCAACATTCAGTGTACTGGACACTGCCCATCATCATAAGTAGTGATCATTGTAAGCAGACTGCATGGTGTCAGCACTGCAGTTATTTTTTTTACCAAGCGAAAACTTAGTGTTGTTTTTGCAGCCTCTGCAAGCTTGAATATTGTTTTACTTCCATGTTTACCAAGTTCTCAATGGCCGTGCAAAGGATGGCTATTGGAAATCTAAACAGAAATCAGCGTTAGGAATATTTTACTAAACGAATGGGTATGAGCAAATTTCATTCTTTTCCCTTGAGGCCTCTGCCAAGTTACACCTTCCGCTGCTGCCGAGAAGCACCTCCTTGTCTTTCCCGGCCAGAGGTGCGGCGGAGTCCAGCTTGTGGTAAGATATTGCAGCAAATTTTGGAACCTGCTCTTCTCGCTTGCAGTTTCAAGTGATGATTACTCGTGTGCTAGCAGATTAGCCTGTCATATAATTCTTGGTGTGGGAACAATAAATTGATTGCTCAGCGATATTAATTTTTGTAAAACCCAAACCAGTGCAGGAGCCACCGAGCTCTGTTGGCGGCACATGCGCAGCTGTGTACCTGACATTGTGGTTCACATTATCTGTGAAGAGTGTAAGGGTCTGCATATTTGCTTCCCTTCTCCCAGGTGAAATAAATTTTCTCTGCAATCGTTTCATTCTTGCCTTCTGATACAGGCAATTTCTCCGTGCACATGAAATATGCATGTGAATGCACTGTGCTTTGCAATGTAGGTGCACAACAGACATGGGCCTCAGCAGCTCTCTAAATACATTGATGATGAAGTCAGTTCAATGTCCAGGCTAGCTTTCCCTTGCTTTCTTCAAATCACTGCAGTATGGTCACCAAGGCCTGACCTGATGTGGACATTGCAAAAGATTCAGAGCCCTTCCAGTATGTGGATATGGAAGACCACCAAAAGTGTTGGTTTTGTTTAATTATATATTAAATTATTTAATTTGGTGGTTATGTTAAATGGGTCAACCCTCCCCCCCCCTCCCCTTGGAGCTCACAGGAATATGTGCCATTGAGCTTGGACCCTTTCTTCACTATCACCAGGGTTGGCCCACATGATGATTTTTTTGTCAGCATTTAAGACATTTTTTTCCACATCCTATCCATAGATAGCTTCGCTGTAAAAATTGGAATTGCAGGGTCATGTGATGCCAAGTTTGTGGGCCAGAACTGCTATTTGTACCCGCCCCCGAATCAAACTTGTCCTCATGAATCCAACTTGAGCAGTTAAAAAGGGTTAGTGAAGCAACATTTCTTTCAGTAATATTTTTCAGCTGCAGCAGTGCTCTTGTGCACAACTGTGGTGCATCTGCCATCTTTCATTTAACCTTCATAGTGCAAGCGTGCAAAAAGGCAGCACAACTGAAGGAGACACATGCCACAAGTATGAGCTTGCAACTACAGTTGGACCTCGATATAATGAACTTCAATATAGCGAAATTCTTGATATAACGAATTAACTTTTCGTAACCTCTTGTCCACAAAACACCATGCAATTAGAACCTCAATATAACGAAGTGTGTTTGTATTCAGTTTCATTATAATGAAATTTCGCTTCCGCAGCGGTGGGTGCGAGAGGCAGACGAAGCATTCGCTCCCCGGTGTCGGCGCTTTCCGCGATAGCATTGTCCCAGTTCGGGTGGCACTATCAGGCGTGGGGGCGGAGTACACGTGAAAGCTTGGCTAGCTTCGCTTAATTCGTACCGCCTATGCGAAGATATTGTCGACGTGGCACGAAACCTTATCATTTGTGGCAGATTCCCAAATTCATCGAAATTAATTGTTTTCACATTCAAATTTGCTTTTTTCGATTGCCCGATAATTCGGAAAATTCCGCGACCCCTCTCAGTACAGTAAAAGCTCGTTAATTCGAACTTCAGTAATTCGAATTTCGGGATAATTCGAACCGTACTACTTGGTCCGGCCTAGCTCCATAGAAGTCCATGTATAAAAAAGCCCGTTAATTCGAACGTGAGTTGGTTCTGCCACGGTTAATTCGAACTACGCGCCGCCGCGCCTGGGCGGCGTGCCGCCTGGCACATGGCCAGAGCAGGTCTTGTCGCGAGGCTGCAGCGGCTGAGTTGCCTCCAAAATGGGGAGAGAAGGAAAAAGCGGGTAAAACCGGTGCCAGCACCCGGCGCAGAGGCTGGAGGGCAAGGGGTGACAGCTGTGGCAACAGCTACGCCCTCTCTCTACCTCCGAGAACTGCGGTTTCCGGTTTTGAGCCGCCGATCTCAGAGGCCTAAGAATCTTGTCGTATAGCTGCAGTTGTTAACCGATGGATCGCAGCGCCGCTAGCGCTCGAGAATTGAACGAATAGGAGGAGCCTTCGTCAACGTCTTTGTCCTGAACTCGCGGTGGTCTCGGCTGCTTTCGGCAGCCTCGAGTTTTCTAGTTTTCGGCGCGCTTACGACCTTTGTTGTGCGGATCGCTTGAAAAGTTAGGCCTCGGTGGTGTGCTTCGCCGTGCTGACGTGCGGTTTCAGAATGGCGTGCGCCCGCGGTAAATACTACTGCGCCAAAACACTGAAGGATAAATGCGACATCTTACGGGAAGTGGACGCCGGAGTCTTGTCGAAACAAGAAATCGCCAAGAAGCACGGCACCTGCGCACGGAGACTGCGTCACTAGCGTCACCGCTCCCATGTCGGACGTTCTGAAAGACGTTTCCTTTGCCGACTACGTAGACGTGGATGCGAGCGCAGTTGTCTGTGGTGTGACCACAGACGAGGACATCATTTCCCAAGTTAAAAACATAGAGCCTGTCGCTGCCAGTGACGACGACGAGGTAGACGACGAGGCACCGGTGCGGCCCTCCGCTGCGGAAGTCATGGCCGGACTTGATGCCGCCCGCCTGTTCTTCAGTTTTGAAGAAAGCGAAGAGGAAGCCTTCCGCAACATTCGCTCTTTAGAGCAGAAAGTGCTTGCTGTTGCCTTCAAAGAAAAAAAGCAGACCACAATTACGGATTTTTTCAAACATTAAATTGAACTGGCGCCATGCCCTGCTGCTTCCTGGTCGCGGTGTCCTGTTTTTCTTCATTGCTTTCGTTAGTTCGAACTTCGTTTAATTCGAACTGAGATGGCGTCCCCTTGCGGTTCGAATTAACGAGCTTTTACTGTATAAGAAAAATCGATCGGCAACTGTACTTATTTGCATAAGAGGTCGAATATCAATACAATAAAATTTCGCTATGGCGAAATTTGCCGATTTGCCAAATTGCCGATTTTACCTACTTCGTTATATCGAGGTTTAACCCTATTCATTTGTATGCACCATGCATTGCTGGTTGTCTGCTCTTTCTAGCTTTGTTCTTTTTGAAGTTCTAATGTTGTAATATTTCTGATCCTACGTACACATTAACTGTTAAAGATCATGCTTATATGGTACACATTCCTTTTTGGTAGATTTGTGTCCTTTCTTTTTTTTAGGTCTATGCTCCATTAGTTCAAAACAATTTTGTCTTATAACAAAGTATAGCTACACTACCAGCATGCATATGTGTAGCCTGTTCACGGTCTCCTAGCATTTTGACCCCTCCCCCCTCTTTTCTCTGCTTTCAGGACCTCTCTGCGACAGTGCCAAGCATGTCAATGTCGCCAGTGACCATCCCCGCCCACCAAAGTGACATCGCATGCATCGCTCTCAACCAGGAAGGCACCATGCTTGCCACTGCGTCGCAGAAGGTTCTATTTTACTTTCCCTTTGCTAACTGTTATGTTCAGTATAGTTGCTCTGGGGGGATGCCCAAGGCAAACATTAAGTCAAGCTGACCCAATTACTACTGTGAAATGTCCACAAGATTATTTTTATTGAGCTCAAACATTAGTGAGTGAGAATGACCTAAATATGGGGCATGATTACGATTATGACGTTGGAAGTGTGGTCTTGTGTCTGGCTTCTAATACAAAAATAGTTTACAAGTACAGTAAAACCTCGTTAAACCGTACCCGCTTAAACAGTAGTTTCGTTTTAAAAGTAGTAAAGTCAAATCCCCGACTCAGCGGCCATTGAACATAGTGTGTTTTGTATCTGCATAAACTGTACCAGCTTATTGCGTGTATGCATTGGTTAAAACGTAGCGTTTCAACTTTTCGTCGTGCAAACATGGCGGTGAGCCGTCTCCATCGGGCGGCCCGGCAGAACAACAAGCCTCAGAGATCGGAACAACTGCCTCCAAGCGCCCTGTGCGTTTGCGCGAAGCCACATCAACATCAACATCATTTCGACTCCGTGCTTTCTTTATGGCCATGCCGGAGAGTGTTATGGTGTCGTGCACATCAGCCTCATGAATGCAATTGTTGCGACAGGAACAGGGGTGCGATAACGTAATTCTGTTCCAAATGAAAAGTATTCTAAACTCCGGCATCCGGCAATGAAAAAGGCGCCCCCAGGACTTCTGCAACACTACTGCGCAAGTGCATGGAGAATATGTAACGCCAGTGAGGAATCTGCCATGCGAGTGTTTGCCGAGAAGGGGGGCTGGCTGAAAAGCTGGCACGCAGCTTCAGTAAGTTTGAGGCCACTGTTGTCGTCGTGCTAGGCCGCCGCGGCATCGTACGAAAATAACACTTTTGTCGCGCGAAGTGAATAAATACTGCATGTTTTTTCCCTTTTCATCGCACTCTCTCTGAGTTACGTTTTCAACAGGTAAGTGGGTGATCTCATGCTATTCGGTTAAACAGTACTACCGTTTAGTACGTATTTTTTCCGAGCTCCAGCCAACTATGGTTTAACGAGGTTTCACTGTACTGATAACAAGAAAGTAATTACATTACTTCTTATCATAAGAGAAAAAATAGCTTGGCCGGTTAGCTGAGTTTGCTTTGTCTGCTGGTCCATATTACTGAACATAGTGGAATGCATGCCCACAACACATCTGTAGCTGTTTTAGGCACACAAGATAAAATGAGTGAAAGCATAGCTTGATTACTTGTTGCCAGATGAAGGCAGCCAGCAGGCTCAGCTTTAATACTCTTGGAATTTTGAAAGAAGAGAAACAAAAAAAAAAGCCTTCAAAATTTGGTACCATATATACTAGACTCCAATGTGCCCTTGAGTGCAACGTGCACCCGATTTTTTATGGCCAAATATGAAAGATGCAGTGCAAATGAAATCCCGTCGATTGTTCTCTCACCATATTTGCTTGGCAAGAGAGAAATTGAAATTTGTTATCACTTTGAAAAAGAAAATTCAGAATGGAGGTCCCTGGAGGTGCAATTTCGATTCTAACCATAGGTGGCGTCAGCGATGACGAACACCTGGCCACCTGCAGTATTTCTTCCATAAATAAATGTAGATGTTTACGGCTGCTTTATAGACAAGTAGGATGTATCTGCTCTTTTGTGCCACTCGTGTACTGATGGGGACAGCTGCATAAGTAGTGGAATGTCTGTGTTGTTTTAATTTTGTAAAGCCAGGGCAAAGAAGTTGCCAAATCTGAGTTTCTCTGGCTTTTGGTAAATGAAAAACAGAAAAAAGAAGTACTGTGAAATTCTGAGCAAGCGCCCGACCTATGGTGAAAGATAATCCAATTAAGTTTGCGGGGTCGCAGAGCGAAATTCTAGTGCTATCGGCTCCTAATCCGGTGGCCAGCGAGCTAGGCCTATACAGTCTCCCAACGATCGCAGGCTCGCCTTGCTTGCTCGTTCATTTCTGTTGGCATCAATAAAATAAAATGTATTGCAATTTAAGTGCAACATAATTGTGTACATGTTGTGCTGATCAACATAGGCGCTTCATTATGAGCTGCATGCGGTCGTGTCGCAAGCACCACCGGTTTCCGATTCGACGGCCCAGTGAGCTAGGCCTGCTGGCGCCTAGTCATCAGCAGCTGTCAACAGAGCTGACACTGTGGGTGTAGCCTTGCGGATACATGTCTACACTTCTCGCATAGTCGTGTTTAAATTGACATCTTTTGTTTAAAATGAGAGCGCTGAATGAACACGTTTGTTTTCATTTTATTTGCAAAGTCATTCCGAGTGTCCGTGCAGGGGTGCCGGTTCGCCGCTTGCTAATTTGTACCACGTGTCCGGAATTGTTGTATGCTGCAAGTTGGACTCTGACGCGTGATAAGATTTCGCAAAAAATTTCACCATGTGTCTAGTGCTATGTGACACTTCACACATTTGACCAAACTGGTGACTGACGAAGGCTATGGCTATGCAGATACCTGGCTATGGTGAACTATCGCAGTCCTCGGTAAAAGTGTGGCTAAACAATGAAATTCTTTCTCACTAAATTGCACCATTTTATATAATTTAATGTGCAATTTCGTATAAAGTTTACAAAAGAACTGTAGCCTAGTGGTAAGGTGAAAATGCATGAAGCGGTGAGCGAGGTGAAGAATGGGAAGGGGTGTTTGCTCGGTAGTTGACGCCAATTTCAGATCACTCTAAAGTGGAGCAGGGGCGCTTCCACAGGTAGGGGCACTTGCTCAAAATTTTACGCGATGCATTAAAATTGAGTAAATATGGTAAATGACATTTTTTAGCTTCATTTAACATTTCCAGCTCTTGAGGTGCTTTTAAATATCACAAAGAGATTTGAGAAGTGGTGCTCATGCCTAAGACGCCTTGAAATTTTCTTAATGTGTTGCATGGCCTACATCATCTCTTCTACCATTACAATGAGTCTTGCATCCTGGTTAGAATAACGCAGGACTGTACTGAACACCGCCATTTTGTGTCACCGATCCAGGTGGATACATGAACTCCCATGTGGTAACATGTTCGAGCTAATGATGCAAGCCTAGTGTCTGACACCATGGTTGCTTTAGATGCTCAGTTCAAATGCATTTGCATTTCTTTCCTTGTAATGTTTTGGTATCCTGCTTGACAGGGCACCTTGATTCGTGTCTTTGACACACTCAAGCGCAACTTGGTTGTGGAGCTGAGAAGAGGAGCCGATCCAGCTACGCTTTACTGGTATGTACAGTTATATATTGGTTCTTGCCCGGCTGGCATCTTTAGAATGTGTCCGCTACATCCAACACATTGTCTTTCAGCATAAACTTTAGCCAAGACTCGGAGTACATCTGTGCATCAAGTGACAAAGGGACAATCCACATTTTCGCCTTGAAAAATACCAAACTAAACAGACGATCAACGTGAGTTGGTGCTCGTGACGCTACTGTTGCTTTTTAACATACCACTGTAGTTTGCCTTGGTCAGTTGGCAACTTCAATGGCATATCTTGAAAGTTTGTTTCTTCTTCTTGTGCACAGCTTCCAGAAGATGGGATTCTTGGGTCCTTACATGGAGTCACAGTGGGCCCTGGCAAATTTCACAGTACCAGCAGAGTGTGCCTGCATTTGTGCTTTTGGCACGGGGTCATCGGTATACGGTAGGTGGTTTGCTCTGTACTCAATACTTTGCAGGCAGAACTGTGGAAGCTACGCAAAACAGACTGCACATTGAAAGCTTTAGCTGTGAACCCGTAGCCGTGGCACAACCATTTCAATGCTGCACTGTTTGCTGCATTCAGCACCTGTCCTCGGATCTATTTTAAAAGACCTTTCTTCATATGTATGTGCAACTTAGCCTTGAGACTGTTAGACAGCACTGCTTGCGCCTAATCAAAGAAATGTGGAGCCTCATTAATTTGAATTTTGCAGGACCAAAAGAACTGTCCGAGTAACTGAATGTCGAATTATCGAGATTGTCAAGAGAACAAACAAATGCTTAGTACGTCAACATGCCTCTATTTACTCGGCAAATCCTTTTTCTATTTTGTACATATGCAACGTGGAAGTTGCAATTCTTGTCATCCTGGGACTTATTCGCGCTCACAGTGACGAATGCCTCACTAGTTCCTGTGCGGAGCAGCTTTTGCAAGGCATGCTTTTCACTAACGCATGTACATCTTAATAATTTTTTCACCACTGAGCTGATGGCCAACAGATTGTCCTTCCATTGCGATGTAGCCAACGCTCTTAATCCTCGACAGCTTCCGCCGCGTTTGTGACATTGTGAGCGCAGCCATTGCACTTAGTCGAAACGAAACTATAGACTGTTTGCCGCAACCGCTGCAAACGAAACCGTGGCCACCGTTGATGCAGTCATGGACAGTGACTACACAGTTGTAAAGTTACATGGTCGATCTGCGTTCCGAGTCAGAAACATAACTACTGATTGCTGCAAATGCTGTGGATGAAACCATGGTTGCTAGCAACGCGATCATGGATGGCAGTTGCAGTTATGAAGGCATGTAGCCAATGCGGTGTGGTGTTATGCGTTGCAGTTGGCTCAAGAATAAAGGCACAAATCGGCATTCTGACATTTTTGTTGTTCACGTATGATTTTCACTGATGACTATGGCGGTTTGGACTCCACCGCTTTGTTTTGGTAGGGCACTAGCACCGCTTTTGCTCTTTTACGTTGCATATGTGCAGCTTTTTTTGGTTGCTGAGCTCTGAGAGTTGTCTGTATTAACTGGTGTTTGGCACAAGTATGTCTGAATTAACAAGCTTGATTCAATTAAATAATGCATATGCCTGTTGGGAGTCAGAACTAACAAGGGTCAGAATAATGAGGTTTTACTGTAACACTGTGACAGAGAAAAGTGTATAACAGCTGTGTCTTACCAGTACTCACGTACGGGGCAGAAACATGGAGGCTTACAAAAAGGGTTCTACTTAAATTGAGGACGATGTAACGAGCTATGGAAAGAAGGATAGGTGTAACGTTAAGGGATAAGAAAAGAGCAGATTGGGTGAGGGAACAAACGTGAGTTAATGACATCTTAGTTGAAATCAAGAAAAAGAAATGGGGGCATGGGCAGGACATGTAAATAGGCGGGAAGATAACAGATTGTCATTAAGGGTTACGGACTGGATTCCAAGGAAAGGGAAGCGTAGCAGGGGCGGCAGAAAGTTAGGTGGGCGGATGAGATTAAGAAGTTTGCAGGGACATGGGCACAATTAGTACATGACCGGTGTAGTTGGAGAAGTAGGGGAGAGGCCTTTGCCCTGCAGTGGGCGTAACCAGGCTGATGATGATGATGACTAACACTTTGATGGCCACTGCCAAGATACCTAGGGAAACCACCCTCTCACAACCCCTGCTTCTCCAAAGTTATACAGTCGAACCCGACTATATCGAACCCGTTGACATTGAATTATTCTATATATCGAAAGATTTCTGGACACGCTATAGTTACAATGAGTATATATAGCAAAAATTACGCTTACATCGAACAAAAATAGCAGCGGCTCCCGATATATCGAACATGAAGCGGCGGAGAAGTGCCCCCAGAAGTTGGCTTTCCCTCACGGCGGTGGGTTACCCGCCACCGCGGCTCCATCCGACTGTTCTCCATATCATGACCGCGCTGCCTTGGACGAGCCGTCGACACCCCCCTGCAAAAAATGATCCTGGCCCGCCCGCAACGCTTGCTCCGACAGCCAGTCAAGGGCTCTTGTGCCCTCATCGTGCAAGATGGCGAAAGTGCAAGTTGTCTCGCTGCTTTTCTGGTTCATTGTGTGTGCGCCTTGTGGGCCTTCTCCCGCAGTGTTGCCGTGATGAAGCGGCAGAATTCGCCTTTCGTTGTGAAGCTTGAAATCGTAAATCGGGTCGAACAGGGTGAGAAGTCGGATGTCCCCGCAGCGTGCAATATTCCGAGGAGCACTCTCAGCACGATATTGAAGAATAAGGTGGAAATTAGGAATAAAGCTGCCAAACTCGCAACCCGGTGCCCGTGGCGCCTTACGCGTGTGGTTCATCTGAAATTGCTTCAGTGGTGCCAGCTTCCACGTGCTCAGTGGTGACTGTAAATTCTGATGAATGCGACGAAGTCGTTGCTGGTGTTGCCAAAGTTTGGAGTGAGCTATCAGAATTTCCGGAAGCTGTTGATGAATCAACGGTGTATCACTTTGTGAGTGGAAATGATGGTGCTGCGACCACGGGAGAGCCAGAAAACGTAGAATACATTTCCAACATCGTACCGAGCACAAGTGAAAGTGGGCACAATGAGGAAAGGAACGACGGTCCTTTGCCCACATCCTCTGAAGTGATCGGTGCACCTGCATTAGTCCGGTGTTTCTGCGCGAATGCTGAAGGTTCCGGCCCCAGCTGCTCCAACTCCTTGGACAATGTGGAGAAGTGTGTGCATCGCAGGCAACGAAATTGCCCAAGCAGAAGAAAATTCAGGACTACTTCATGCGTAACTAAGCTAGTTTCATCAATAAAGTGATCTTATAAATGGTATGTGCTTTTATGACATCCAATTATTTAGCAGGCTTATATTGAATCATGCTCTATATCGAACTGATAGGCGTTTTTTGCGAGTTCGATATAGCCGGGTTCGACTGTACTCATTTTGTTTTCAACACGCACTCTGCCTCTTGGAAAGCAACTGATGTTAACAAAACCATTGCATACCAGTTGCACTATCTATGGAAATGTAATCTGAGTACATGAAAATTTAATCTAAGCACATAAGACGTGTTTAAATTAAATTTAGAGCAGCAGGTAGAGCACAGGTTGTGGTGCCCTGTCATTCCATCTTGGCAGGGCAGCCGCAGTGAACCATTGTGACAGGACAATCTGCAGTATGACAGACGAAGGAATTTATGAACTGTTGATGAATTCTGAATCGGGAGAAAGCGACAACGAAGACCCAGCTTTTATGTGCCATGAAATGTTCGCTGAACCAATGCGTGAGAAAAATAATCCAGCAGGAGCTGGGGAGCAGTCGGGAAAAGAACACTGTAGTCAGAGGGTTAAACTGCAGCCACTCCATGGAATTTAACCTCGAGAATAGGCAACCTTTGTGCACTACCCAAGGTATCGTAGTGTGTTCAAAAGTGTAGGTGCACGGGCAATAAATGTTTGTGAGCGCAGAGTATTATTTCCCACATGGGTATCTGCATCAGCAGGCGTTTGGTTTGTGGCAACACCACGGACTCGAGCTCATGGGGGTTGGACCCTCCCATGTCTAACCGTGTCCAGGGAAAAGAGGATCCTGGGGTTTGAGCTAATGCCAGGTGTTTGGACATTTACAGGGACTGACAACTGGCCAGAATGTGTTGTGAGATGTTGATGGAAATGAAATGACCATGGTTTATAGTGATAGAATCCAGCACACTGTTCGGGATTTAAGTAGGAAATAGGATTTTAAATTGGCAAAGAAAGTCAGAAAAACCAGTAAGTGGCGAGGCCTGGTGGTGAAATCTTGATACTTCGAAATGAAGTCAAGAGATTACTGTACGTAAGTCTACTGTCATTAAGTAGAGTAAAATAATTGCTTATAATTGCAGTTAGTATATTATTAAACACTTGAGCTTTATTCTATGCATATTACGCAGTAAACAAAGTCCACGCTAATGAGCGACGCTCGCGTCATGTCACATGCATGGCGGCACACATGCTGTTGTATACACGGTACGCACGCGAGTATAGCACGAGTTTGCAAGTACCCAGAGTTTTATGATCTCCCTGTGATACAAGATGCCATCGATGAGTTCTGCCGTAAATGGGTGCGTTTTTTACCTTCGTATCGGCGCCTCTGTCACACTGGACTGACGCCGAGCTCTTCGCTGACTGTCGGCAGATTGTTGCTGTCGGTACAATGTGACAGAGACGCCGACACAAAGGAAAAACGCTGTTGCCGACAGTCAGCAGACCGAAATTGGTGTCGAGTTGGTCTAGTGTGAGTTAGCATTTACCAATCGGCATTGTCCAGGTGCGCTGCTTGTGGTGGGGATGGTGGTCTGTTGTGCAAGTCGGATTCGTTGCTTCCACTGCTTCGTAAGGATCTAAATTCCGAGCATGCACGCGAGCTAAAATCCTTTGTTCCAGCTCGCTCAGGTCTTTGAGAGACGACATCGGAAATAAGAAGTGCATGCTTGGCTACAGCAACACGAACTGTGCTTGTAAAAATGCTTGTAAAACGATGCTTGTAAAAGCATCGTTTTGTTTTTGATGCATTTGGTTTCATTTTGACTAGTCAAATACCAAAGCAGTTGGAAAGGAAACTGCAAGAACACGTAGCTATTATCGCAGAAATACTTGAACACTTTGGAAAACATGAATCGCAGGAACATCGACTTGATAAACAAAATACTTTCTCACAGATATGGCCGCACTTGATGTCTGCCTCCCACTAGTGCCGGCCTATAATCACTATTGCTCTCGCCTATCGCAGTTTTCAGCACGCATCCAGTGAATGACTTCATCCTCACTGCAGATTGAAAAATTCTGCTAAAAAATGTTTCACGGCATTTTCCTTGTTACTACTTCATGATTAGACACTCTGGCTGGTAAGCTTTGCATTGCACTAAAAAAAATGGAGACCATGAAAATTGGTTGTCAGTCCCTTTAAGGCCCCTCAGTGGAGGTAACACACCCTTTTGGCCTTGGCTTCACGTAGATGGCACCTCCGGACTCATCCAACCAGGAGATATTGGTAGTCGCCTTTTCTTGTCCCTCTCCTCAATCTATTGCTTTCCTATCAAGTTACCTTTTTTGTCCTGTCATCTCCTGCCCAATTTTTGTTTCTCCCAGGTGGCTTGGGTTAACCTGGTGCTGTACATCCAACTTTGAGTATGGCACATTGGGTTATAGCAGTGATGCACGACTGGCATGTGCAAGTAATTGCTCTGCCAAACTCGTAGCGTCCTCTTGTTGGGTGGGTGGCTACCATTTCTGCTGAAGTAGCATCTCGCATGCATAGAGCACCTTTCCCTTTGCTACCTGATCGTACCACTGCAAAGTGCATACACACTGAAGTCTCCTTGAGCTTCTTCGTTCAACACAAAGAATCTTTTCCACACTGCCACGCTATCCAGAATGATAAACCTGAAAAACCAGTAAAAGTTATTTCACCTTTGCTTGCATGGAAATCCCTAACCGACACCATTGGACCAGGCTATAAAGCTAACAAGATGGCTAGCGGCGACCTCCTTCTCGAAGTTCATGACAAGCTGCAACATGACAAACTTACAAAAGTCGCAGCTTTGCTGACATCCCAATAACAGTGACCCCACATCGCTCCCTGAACACAGAGTGAGGCGTGATCTCTGATGCTGACTTGTTAGAAGTAACTGAAGCCGAACTATTGGAAGGCTGGCAAGAGCAAAATGTCATTCAGGTAAAAAGAATAAAAATCAGGCGAGACAGCAATGAAATCCCAACAAACCATCTGATAATTACATTTTCCTCTAGTGTTCTACCAGAGACTATCGAGACAGGCTATACTAAATTCCCGTGTCAGGCCCGACATTCCCTACCCTCAACGGTGTTTCAAGTGCCAGAAGTACGACCACGGCTCTCAAAGTTGCTGAGGTCAACTTCCCTACACAAAATGTAGTGATAAAGGTCACCCCTCTGATAAATGTTCTGGCACACCTCACTGTGTAAACTGTGAAGGCGACCATCCGGCACATTCCCAATCCTGTGAAACATGGAAAAATGAAAAAGAAATAATTACCTTGAAAATCAAAGAAAATATTTCATTCAAAGAAGCCAGAAAAAGGTGTTCAGTTTTTCACAGTACAGCTTATGTGGATGCGGCACGTCAGGGGGCAGCGCTGCATTGGCCTCCACAACTTCCCTGGCCCGTGCAACAGCAAACCTTCGGGTGGGGCGCCTGCCCCCACGGCGGCAGTGGGTAAAACTACTCCAACCACCCAGCAGAAGAGCTCAGTGACTTCTGGGCTGTTGAGCCACGAGGCGTCTTCTTGCCAGTCCAGGTCTGAAACACAAACAAGCCACCTTCAAGGGCGGTCATCCAACGCCTCCTGGGAGGCAATGGATACAACACTGGTGCCGCAGGTGCCGAAAGAGCAGCACGGTTTGCTCGACCGCGCCAAGAAGGAATAACAAAAGATCATGGTTCTACGCAATGACACATCAATATAAATTTTAATTTCTCCTGAACATACAGAACACATCTTTTTAAAGCATTACAATGGCCATGCAGATAACGCACTGGAATACCAGAGAACTAATCCATAATCGGAACAACATAACTGAATTATTGTCTCAGTATCAGCCGCAGATGTTCTGTGTCTACAGACACATTTAAATTCTAAGCAAGTAAATTTTCTCTGACAGTCTCAATTTTTCGCAATGCCCACAACAATGCTGTTGCCTTGTTAGGAGAGGTAGCAATTATTGTCGACATGTCTGTTGCTTGCCAACATATAGCCCTTCAAATGCCTATTGAGGCCATGTCTGTGCGAGCAACTCTCTTCAAGTTGGTAACTATCTGTTCTTTTACACATCGCTCAGCTATCAGCTCAGCAAAACGGTCTTCTACAGCCTCATTGACGGGCTCCCGGAACCATACATTATCACTGGAGGTTTTAACCCTTTGAGGGCCGAATTATTTTGAAAAAAACTTTACCAGGTGGTCAAATTACTTTATTGCGGAGCTTGAATATACAAGGTGTATAAAGTCTGGAATAAATAGTAAAAAAAAAATTAGGAACATTATTTTGGTGTCGGCATCACTCAGAACTGCAAAATGTTCAGTAGCATTTCAGAGTGTGGTGCTCCTTGAAACACGGTTCTACGCACAGCGCCTTATCGTAGTCTGCACGCCTAAAATGCGTGTCTGTTCTCCTCTTGTAGCGACGAGTTGTGTTGGCGCACACATGACATCTTCTCGGTGTGCGGCTGCCTTGGGCAGAGGTCTGAGGCACCCTCTCGCGTAAGCGCGTTGCTGCAGAGAGCAAGAATACCTCGTGAGCGGTGGTGATAAACAAGCTAAGAGCAGCGCAAATCAAGATAGAAATCAACTTCCGCCGCCCCTGCCAGAGCGTGCCGACAAGGAGAAAAAATCACGTTCCGCGTGCCTCCGTTGCGATCACGCGGTGGAACCGAAACCTCAAAAGCGCGTTGCCGCTGAGAGCGAGAATGCCTCGCGAGCGGCAGTGATAAACAAGCTAAGAGCAGCACCAATTAAAATAGAAATCAACTTCTACCGCCTTGCAAGAGAGTGCCGACAAAGAGAAAAATGACGTTTCGCGCACCTTCGTTGCGATTACGCAGCAAAACCGAAACCGCAAAAGGGGTGTGGCCGCAGTCTGCGCGATGCGCTGAAGCTAGAAATCAGTTCTGTTTATCTCCCCAATGAGGTAGCACAAATTTCAAAGGCGTCTTGTAAGTCCTAAGAGGTGGCAGCACCTCCCAATGAGCATGCAACATCATTATGGCGCGAAATTTCAAACGGAGGGTTGAAACCGTATTCGTACGGCAAAGACCTTGCGGGACAGAAAACCGCCGCCGTACATGTACGGCGAAAACCTTCAAAGGGTTAATGCTCGTCACACTCATTGGGGAGACTCTCGTTGCGACACAAGAGTCCGGCTAATAGAAAACTTTCTTGTGTCCTCTGGTGCATGCCTCTATAATAAAAGAGAGCCCATGTATTGCAGTGTCCAACATAATTCGTACTCTTCAATAGATTTAGCAATTGGCTCTGCGGCCATCTTTCCGTATTTAGGATAGAGTGCAATAAATAATCCCTTTCGAAGACCACTTCCCTGTAACATTGAACCTGATAAGCAATACGAATTCCCTCCAGATTTTCCTCGGTGGAAACTATCATGTGCCCACTGGGATCATTTTAAAGAATCAAGTTATATATCACAAGATTTTTATCAGTGACTTTAGCATAGCCGACACAGCAGCGTATTTTACTGGTTTTATAATGGACACAGCCGAAAAGTGCATCCTGCAGATTCATGAGAACCCATGCAAAAGACTAGTCCCCTGGTGGAACAATTACCGTAGGCAGGCGCGAAAGAAACAAAAAGCATGAGGCATTCTTTGTCGATATGCTAATGTGGAAAACCTTATTGAATTCAAACAAATGAAATCTCTGGGAAGGAGGACGAGAGGGCATGTAAGGAGGGGAAGCTGGGAGAGGTTTCTTCCTGGTATTAATTCACACACACAGGAGGTGAAAGTATGGGACGGGCTGAGAAGACTGATGGGGCAGTAAATCCATCCTTTGCCCTTGGTAAACGAACAAGGAAACGGTCAGAAGGACCAAGCCAACGCTCTTGGTGAGCACTTTGAGTGCATATCTAGCTCTATACACTATTCCTTGTCTTTCCTGAAATACAAAGAAATGGAGGAACGGAAGCCACCCAACCGTAAATGTAACCCAGACGAACCTTTCAACCAGCCTTTCTGCGTTGCTGAGCTGAAAGCTTCCTTTAAACGCATGTCAGAATTCTGCTCTGGGTCCCGACAGAGTTATGTACGAGAGAACTAAACACCTTCACAGAGACGCACAAATCATACTACTCGCACACTTTAAAGGGCCTCTCGCCAGGCCCCATAGCAAATTTTGGTTATACGCTCGAAGTTGTTACATCTCCTCTAGGGAGCATTCTGCCGGAAAAACTTTTCAAATCGGCCTTAATAGCTGAGATAAAAATATTTCAGGGCTGCAAACCGATAATTTCAGGAGGCGAGCTCTACTGCCAAGCGAGACACACTCTGCACTCGCTCCGTCTAGCCTTTGCAAGCAAAATTCCTTCCCTGCGTTCTCGCATACAGCACCTTGAAGATCGCGTGACGCATACGGCACGGGCCCCACCTTCAATCTTTATTTTTCTCCTCGCTTTTTGTTGCGGCGCGGTGCACTTCAGCTGACGGCATTGCACGCGAGCTGTTGTGATTGTCTCTTTTCGCGCAGCGCACTATTTTGTGCGCTGTGCACAAGGACACCTGACTAGTGCTATAGTTCAGTGCTACATGAATACTGAGGCAGACACAAGCGGATCGCAGAGCATGACCCCGCACTTGAACACAGTATAATATGACATAGTTTCGGTGTCTGCGTAAGCGACAGCATGACGTGGGAACAAGCAGATGAAACGGAAGTACATCTCTCTTGCTTCGGTACGAAGTAAAACAGAAACATGCACACATTTGGTTTGTGTGTTTCATTATTTCCCTAAGCAACATTCAAGCAACATGTTGCACCAATAACAGATGTTGCCTTAAATAATTCTCGAAGTCATGTGTCGCCATGAGCAACATCATAGTGCAAACACATGTACATAGGCGCACTTGCGCATGTACGTCATCCTCTGGCTTGGAGCGTGGTGGCCACAAGGAGAAGGGAAAATGGTGTTTGGCTTGAAATTTGAGATCTTTCTGTGGCACGTAGCAATGTAATACTTTGCAGACACGATCGTTGTCCCGAATTGTATGCTCTGCGCTTGTCAGCTCTAAATGACCAGATCTGGTGAGGGACTCCTTAATACTCTCTGGGCAGCTAGCCATCTTCATGGGAAGAAGCTATTGTCATCCCTGTGTTAAAACAGGGCAAAGATCCTGCCTTTGTAAGTATTGTCTGATGGCACTAACAAGTTGCCTCTGCCAGTTGTTTGAATAAAGGATAAATTGTCGTTTTCTACATTACCTTGAATAAAAAAAAATGCTTGATCCGTACCAATGTGTATTCAGAGAAGGCCGGTCACCAACTGACCACCTCGTGTGTTGAGGCCAATATTCGTGATGCTTTTGTCCATAAACAGTTCTTGCACATTTTCTTGACATGGAAAAGGCTTACGACACAATGTGGCGCTATGGAATCCTCCGAGACATGTCACGAATGGGCATCAGGGGGAACACGCTGTATATTGTATCTTACCAATGCATTGTACTTAAAGAATATTAAACTGAAACTGAAACATTATTGAGAGTTGCCTTGAAATGTAGTTTCCGCATAAAAATGGGCAACACACTCTCTTATTCATTTACACAGGAAACTGGGGGTACCCCAGGGAGGTGTCCTCAACTGTACGCTTTTTATTGTGAAGATCATCATGTTTCGTTATTCACTGCCCCCAGCCATTTTATATTGTGTTTACTTAGACAATGCAAAGATAGGCTTTAAATCTTGTAGCCTTGCAGTCTGCGAAAGGCAAGTCCAACTTTGGCTCAAGAAAGTATCCAAATGTGTTTATGATAACCCACATAAAAGGACCTGTGTCGTTCAAGAAAAAGAAGGCTGCACCCTGACCCCACTATTGAACTGCAAGGACAGTACATTCCTGTGAACAAAGAACATAAATTCCTAGGTGTCAATCGATTCAAAACTAAGTTTCACCCCCACATTAGATACACCAAGGCCAAGTGCCTGAAAGCAATGAACATACTGAACACTTTCCCCCAGACCAACTGGGGCAGTGACAGAAGATGTTTACTGAATCTGTACAAGAGTCTTGTACGATTACGTCTAGGCTACGGTGCTGTTGTGTATCAATCTCCTACGCTGAGCACCCTAAAAATGCTTGTTCCTGTTCATCATTTAGGAATATGCCTGGCCACACTAGCTTTCAGAACTAGCCCAGTACAAAGTCTCTATGTTGAGTTCAATGAGTGGTCACTCCACTTGCAAAGGTCGTTGTCTGGTTGCATGTATTTCCTCCTGAAAGCACACTCTAACCCTGAACATCCTTGTAATGAAACCGTAAACAATACGACTTGTGCCACACTTTTCCACAGTTGTTTGACGGTGAGAGAACCTTTCTCGCTGCATATGTGGAACTTCAGCGAAGCAATGGCCGTCCCACTTCTTGAAAACCCGCTAATGGCTCCCGCCAAACCATTACCACCACGGCTGTGGCAGCTGATAGATTGCGACATGTCTTTTGTAGAAGTTGCAAAGAATGCCCCAGAAATACTCATAAAAACGCACTTCCTAGAACTGCAATCAACATACTCATGGCCAGAATTCACTGATGCTTTAAAGGCGCATGCCGGCGTTTCTTGCATCCGGAAACAAGCATCTTTACAGCGGAGGCCTCTGCACTATTGAGGGCTGTATGGCACATCAAGGAAATAAAACTAGAAAAAGTAATAATATTTACTGATTCATTGACCATCTTCAAAGCCTTAATCTCTCTACAAAAGAATAAAAATCCTGAACTTTATGCAACGCTCTGCGCTTTGTATGCATCTCATCAACATATCACATTATGCTTGGGTACCTGGCCAAATAGGCATCGAGGGTAATATGCTTTCCGACCGCATAGCAAC
Organism: Dermacentor variabilis; assembly: GCF_050947875.1. Lineage (NCBI taxonomy): Eukaryota > Metazoa > Arthropoda > Arachnida > Ixodida > Ixodidae > Dermacentor > Dermacentor variabilis. The sequence continues at coordinate 52,725,697 of NC_134571.1, read as the reverse complement.
AACAGTAACTACAAAGCCAAGTAATTCTTCCCTAGCTGTACCTGTCGTAGATTTAAAGCCTTTCATATGTAAGAAACTGAGGGGCCATTGGCAACGTACATGGGACACTGAAATGCTTAAAGGGACTGACAGCCGCTCAGAACATGAATCGAGATAGCCCCGCTGATGGAATGATTCCTTATTGCAGTGGCTAAAACGAGCCATTTTTCCCATTAAACATGGATTTACATCTTTAATTCATTACTAAAAGTCGCACCCGCCATGGTTGCTCATTGGCTATGGTGTTGGGCTGCTGAGCACGAGGTCGCGGGATCGAATCCCGGCCGTGGCTGCTGCATTTCGATGGGGGCGAAATGCGAAAACACCCATGTACTTAGATTTAGGTGCATGTTAAAGATCCCCAGGTGGTCTAAATTTCCGGAGTCCTCCACTACGGCGTGCCTCATAATCAGAAAGTGGTTTTGGCACGTAAAACCCCATATATTATTATTATTATTGAATTATGTTCATTCCCAGCAGTCGATGCGTTTCACAGTTACGTGGAAGGCCTTTATTATTTTTTTTTTCATTCATTTTTTTTTCGCGCGAATTTCCCTTGGTGCGCGCAGGTACAATAGAGAAAACGGTGGAAGCTGTCATATTGTCAGGCGATCGGCTGTCGACCACCAAAACACAATGATTCTCCAGGCACCGTGTGCAAATATGATATATACAAATTTGCAGCGAGCGCTTGTGACAAAAAAGAAAAAAAAAGGAATGAACGTTAACAAGAGGCCTTGCGGAGGGATTGATCTCTGACACATGCTTCAGAGGAACAATCCTCACCATGCGTATATACATGAATGTAGGCATGTCCACTCAGCATCAGCAGTCGTCGTTCGCTTTTAACACATTATCGCAAGCTGTACTCAATGCGCAGTGACCTATCGTTACTAGTCTTTTTATTAGTATTGAAAGGCAGTATGCTTTTTGTTGTTACGAGTTTTTCCTGACTTACAATGTGCAGATAAGCCTTCGTTTGCAGTGAGCAGAAAAGTGGCGCTGCTTCCGCCTTCGTTTTTGATGAGTTGGCTTGGCTCGTCTATCGAGAGAACAACGACAGGGACCAGTCGGCCATGACTGGCATGACGTAGGCGTGTACATGGGGAAAAACACAGTACAAATATAAGAAATGTCTGTACAATAACGCGAACTTATTGCACCAGCTTTTTATTTTCAAAAGTGGTTGGAAAGGTTAAAATGTAGCTGGCTAACCACAGTTACACTCACTTCTGTGAAAGCAGAATGATGGGTGCCTTTCACAATTTGTGAATCGACATCGCTCTCATTTCTCAGCGTTGGCCGGAGGAGGAACACTACATTTTTAAAGGCTGCTCAGATTGAAAAATTCTGCTTACTAAATATCAATGCACTTTTGGAAGTAACCGCGGTAGATGTAAACAGTACTGAGGGTGAGCTTTGCGTTGGGCCATAAAGAACTAGGTCTTTAATAATCTGCTGTCAGTCCCTTTAATAAACTTCACGTTATTAAGGCAAATGTAGGGAATTGGCCAATAATAACAAAGCTATGACAGACTGAGGTTATTTTCTGCCGCCTTAGGATAGGTCATACTCAAGGCACTCCCTCCTACCTACCGTATTTACTCGCATAATGATAGCACTTTTTTGTCAGAAAAATTGACGCAAATTCAGGGGTGCGATCATTACACAGGTTAAGTTTCCCGCAAAAAGAAAACAAATTTCTTTTCGGCCCGCGTTTGCTGCGAAACACCAAAACAAGAATGGCGGCTGGCTGGGCAAGCCGAACGCGATTTTTTTTTCTTCTCGTGAGCACATTCGTGCATTGAAACAGTTTCTTCCGTATCAGTGATAAATAATATCGTTAATATCGTCAAGTTTGCGGCAATAACATAGCCATGTCCACTTTGAGGGGACAGAAACAGATAGGCGCGCTTAGCTGCCAGTGGCATAGAAACGCATGGCTGGCGTGCTGCGGAAACTGCGGCATCTGTCTTCGCTACTATCCTAATACGGCACGTTTCCGCCAAGGGTGGGCGAATATCTTAGCTGTGTTACAAGCGTCGGCGTATGAATAGGGTACACTTTTAACGTATCAGTGTAAAGGTGGCTATTATCATTGCCACGCGCGATTTGTGTGCCCGCGAGTGCAGATGAAAAGAATCGAAAGGCGCCTTTTTTTGTTTTTGTTGAGCACAACCATTATAAATCCTACCCATAATAAAGGCAAGTTTGGTTGTACCTCTTTTTGTCATGGAAATGCGGAAAGTGATGAAAGTAATGAAATGAGCCATCTACTTAAGAATGTTTGGTGCGTGCAGACCGCTTGGCATGTCTTGAAGAGTTGTTCGCGTAGCATTCGACAGATGGTAAGCGCGATCATTATTAGCTAGACTTGGCACACGACATATCGCTGCGACAAGTTCGGGGTGCGATCATTACACGGGAAATTTTAAAAAATCGAATTTTTATGACAAAATTCAGGGGTGCGATCATTACACGAGTGCGATCATTATGTAAGTAAATACGGTATTAACCGGTGGTGATCTTCCTGTATGCGATAAATGTGGCGAGACACTTACGGTCCTTCACATCTTGTTAGAGTGTGGAGAAATAGCTCAACCAAAAACCTACTTTTCCTCGGCATACACACAATACATTCTCCTCCACCCCGCACTATTTCTCGTCATTGAACCACTATTTGACAAAATGTTAGCTGTAGTGGTTTTATGAAATGCTGGCACGTCGCATGCTATCGAACCAAGGTAGACAAACACATTCTCTTGCTAGAGGCTGCCGCTGCGATAGCCATTTTTGTAAAGCACTCCTCCCAGCCCTTGCGTTCGAAAGTTCATGGTGAGGTACTAGTGTTACTGTTACACACTCATTCAGTACATAATCCCTTGGTAACAGAACTTTTACGTTCATAGCATACACCACTAATCGTTGTCAATATCTTAATACCTGTACATTTTATGCACCTTACGGGACTAATTACAGGACCTCCGGCATGCACCATTAATCATTGTCATTATTTGAATACCTGTATTTTTTACGCACCTTACAGGACTAATTACAAAACCTACGGCACGCAAGCATGGAGGTCGTGGCAGGTGCATGACCTCTGTGCTTACGTGCGGCATATTTTCAAACGCTCTCTAGAGCCAAGTTACATGCACCATTCACATCCTGATTCACAACCCTGACATTTGTCATGTTCTACCATTGGCACTTCATTTATTATCTTTTGCTTGGCACTCTTTGGCCATATCTGGCCCTTGCACCAATAAAATCCATACATCCTCATCATCATCATCAGATTAATGTTATTGTATGTTGCTTGCCAGAGACAGCACAATAAAAATTTTTTTTTATATGTGTAGTTTTGAGAAACACAATTTCTGCCCATATGTTGCTTTGAAGTGTGCATCGCAGTACTGATATGTTCCTCATTGGTATGCACTCCCAGTTCGTAGAGGGAAAGCTGTAGCTACCCGAGAGCGATCTCCCTTGTGGGTTCGATCATGGCTGCAGTGGCCACACTTCGATGGGGGCGATAGGAAAAAACACTTATGTACTTATGTGGATGTTAAAAAAACTCCAGGTGGTCAGGTGGTCAAAATTAATTCATAGACCCCCGCTACAGAGTCCCTCCTAATCAGATTGTCGTTCTGGCACATAAAACCTAGGATTTTTTTTTTTCAACTTTAATGTTGCCGAAGGAATGCCACTACAGTGCCCAACTTACTCTCTCACTGTACTAATTACATGTACAGAACCTAGAACTGAAAGGCCCATTTGAGGACAAGCAAAATTTGTTTGAATTCACTTATGTTTTAGAAACATTTGGTTGGTTATAACAGATGTACTGAAACGCCTTTTCTTTTGCAGCAATTTGTGTTGATGGCTCATTCCACAAGTATGTCTTCACCAAGGACGGCAGCTGCAACAGGGAGGCGTATGACATCTTCCTGGATGCTTGTGAAGATGATGATTTGTGATCATTGTGGATAGTCTGCATCTTGTAAAAATTGTACATATTGTGATTGTTTTAAAATACACCTGTTTACAGTCATAATGTTGCTGCCTTGTTTTTTTCATGTCACATTTGCAGTCAAATTGCCTGTGTTGCCCACATGTTTGCTGTTAGATATCATCGAGGAGTTTGTGATCAAATAGATCACATACTCGTGACACCCGCGGCAGAAAGGATGTTCCACATCCGCTGCCAAGGTTTGTGAGTGGTGGGGCTGGCTAACACTCCCAAGGTTAGTTCTAGTAGTAAAAACATGAATACTTGAGAAAGTGGATGGGAGAACGGTGCCGTGGTAGCTTAATTGGTAAGAGCATCTCAAGCGTAATGTGAAGACGTGGGTTCATATCCCACCTGCAACTGGCTCGTTTTTCGTCCACTTTTATTTCAATTAATTTATGATTTCTTTAATGCATTTAGTAAGTACAAGTAATTTCCCTTATGTTGTGCTTGGTGTCTGTTTGTTGGCTTGTGATATGATCAATAAACAATAGGGCGCCTGGGTTCCCGTTAATCTTGTGAGGCACATGTTGTTTAGTGCGAAAACGGTGAAATGCATGGAATGATGCATTGTTACCAACAGTGGATTTATTGAATCAGCAGCTGCACCTTCAGACATGTGGAAATCACTGTGAATTCCCGCCCTTAGGTAAAGATTGCCTTGACGAAAATTTATCTCCAGCTACACTTATGCACATGTCCTCTGCCTGATTAAGTTTCAAGTATTTCCCTCCAATTTGTAGTGGGATTCTTTTAGAAAGTTTCTGAGAGGCGATGGTTTGTGGAAAGTGATGTCTGCATGCATATGTGCTGTTTCAATAAAATCACTATTGAAAGCAGTGCATCGCCCTGTGTGCACGAATTATATTGTGCTTCGTTGTTTTCAGCTAAATAACGAGTCTTTGCTGGCGCGAACTGGCCCAAGCCCAACATAATTGAAACCAGATTGTCCTTCGACCAGACTGTCCACCATGTATACGTAGGTATAACAGTGGTCTCGCATAATTCTGTGCACGTGACTGCATTGCTGTTTCTGCGGGACTACTTGTTAAAAGCTCTTTCTCAAGGTGAGTTATTTTTTATATTTGCGATGGAGGCACTGGTGGATCCGGAGTCCCCCCTCCAAGACGTGCCGACATTCCGGCGTTGACAGCATTGCGCGCACGTGTGCAGTGAATCCCACTTGAGTACACCGTTGCGGAGGGCTGAGGGTATGCGCGTCCCACCAGAAGTAGATTTTCTGGCAATGTTCAGAGGGAAGGGGAAAAGGAGTAACAGTTGATGAGAGAGAGAGCAGGTCCGCAAGGTCATTGTTGGCGTCATGTGCCTGCACGCAATGGTTCACGCGTGATAACTTGCAAGGTTTGAGAATCTGCTCACAGTTAAATGTTTCACACGGAATGCAGGACATTCCCTTTTACCCAAAATCTTGACGCCGCCGCCAATGCGAAGTTAATTGTTACCGACATCGGACATTATTGCAGGCACTTTGATTATGGTATCGCATTTCTAGGGAAACTTTTTTTTGTTTCTAGTACACCGGTCAACAAAACAATTTTATGGACTAATTTCTGAACTGGTGGCTCTCACGCTTGATGGACATGCTTTCGGCACATAAGCGTTATTTTTTTTGGAGTATCGCTTGGTATCGCACTAACCCATAGAATAAAGAAAGCACTAACCCACGCACTAGCCGCACTAGCCTCTCTAGCCGCACTAAACGTCACAAGGTTTTAAATTCAGTGCCGTCGATAGCTGTCGCACGAAGTCGCGTGCGTGCGCATACAAACTTGCTCTATATGCTCCCAATAAACAATAACTCTATACAAACTGCCCGCCAAAAGCGTAAGCCAAAAGTGCGAAAATGGATGCTGAAAAAAAAAAAAAAAACGCGAGCAGTCAGCTGATTGCGCCACAGATTGCGCTGTCTGCTGCTCACAAGATGGCTGCAGCCGGTACGTTATGCAAGTTCATTTTTGTGTCGCTCTGCAATTAAGAACGCATACAGTGTTTTATCGATGGGCAGCGCGACGACTCCTCACGAATTTCTAGCAGGAAGTGCAGGCAGTATATCAGATATAGATTTAAACTAAAGGTTCACGAAATCTTTACGCACTTTAGGATTCGGTTGTAACGTAAAGGGGGTGGAGTGAAAAGAAACAACAAAAACTTTGCGTGACGTTTTCTCCATTCGCACACACCTATAAGCGCTAACTTTTTAAAGACAGCTGTGAGCGCTTCCCTGTTGCGCGTCGCCCTGCTGCGAATAAAGATAAACGTAAGCCGGCAGCAAGTGAGTCAGTCAGTGTAGAGCGCGCGCGCGCGTGTTCGACTCGTGTCTTGTCGCGTACATCTTTCCACTCTTCTTGTACTGTTGTTGCAAAACGTGCCGATTTTAGCCCCATTGTCTTTCGGAAAACTGAAGCCATATTGGCAAGCTGCGTCAGCGTGAAGCCGTGCTCATTGATATGGATGGGAACATATTTGTTTGTGTAATGCGTACGAGACAGTAGCGCACGGGATCTGCATGGAATGTCTTTAAGGGCCTCGGACATTATTTGTTTAGATTAATGTGATCTTTCATCTTCGTTGCAAGGATTGCTTGAAATGGAGGGCTGTACAACGTGGACGTCAGATTCAACAGAGGAAGAGGCTCGTTCTGCGGACGTTCATCCTATCTACTCAACACTGTGAGTTGCAGCTGTAGTATATATATATATATATATATATATATATATATATATATATATATATATATATATATATATATATATATATATATATATATAATGTTGAGGTTTAAATTGAACTTCACACTTCGCTTTTTTGCGCCACTGTTAGTGTATACTCAAACTGTCATGGCAATATTACCCTAAAGCAACTTGACAATTTTAGTAGATCCTTATTTTCCAGCTCATAGCAGCAGGTATTTTGTCGGTTTCACATTAACCATTAACCTGTTAACATTTATTAATGCATTAAGCTGAACATTCACTTGGTATATTGAAACAGGCCAATTTCCACATTTTCTTGTCCAAATTAATTTTAGACAAATGTGGTAATTGTCATAATTATGTTATACCTCTATGAACATATAGTTTAGATGTGCAATGAAGTGCAGGGGCTTGAGAAGAAGAATATCCCTGCTTCTAAGCTCCGCCCACTGTGAAAGGCAATGACACCAGTATACAGCACATAATGCATAAATGCGTGTTGCAGACGGCTGTCCTTTAGAATTTTGTAACTGGTCAGTTATCTGAGGTTGCTGCGAAAATTCATATGTTATTGGCGATGGCAGCAGCCCTTGCTTTTATCCATTTATGCATCATAAATGTGCATTTACAGAAAATTATGTGAGGTATTTCACATTCTTGTGGCCTGTGTGGATTGGTAGCACTTGAAAGTGCTCATAACCTGAATATGCACATAATCAGCTGTTTGTCAAAGGGAAAATTGGCATCCACACAAATGCAGCACCGATCTACAAAGGAAACCCATACGGATTTCTCAGAAAGAAAGCTTCGCAGTTGGTCCCGGGATTTGAACCTGATACCAGGACAAATTTTTTCTCAACTGTGAAGCTTTCTTTCTGAGAAACGCCCGTATGGGTTTCCTTTGTAGCTTCATGCTGCATTTGGGTGGATGACAATTTTCCCTTTCATAAACATTCCTTTAACTTGTGGGATTCTGCAGAACTGATTTCTCAATTGGCTGTTCACCTTCGAATGCTGTTATTACAGGGGTTTAGGTTCCACTTCTGATCCACTCTGGAATGGCAACCAGAATTTTGGCAACTTTTCCAGTGTCCCTCCTTCACTGAGATCTGATGCAAGAAGCACCGTTAGGTATGAAACTTAATGTTTTTCTTTCTTTCCACATGGTCTTTGAGCAGCGGATGTGAACTTGGGTGTTAAAAGCCGACTTTTAAGTTTCTTCCTGCTAGCCCAGTTTCCTTTTGGTTAATTAATTTGTTATTGTATTTTTTTTTCCTTTTTCAAGCGGTGACATTTCGTATTCTCTTAGTTTGGAAACATGACTTGAAAACTGAAGGCCAGGCCCTACCCGGTATTGGCTCCGTCCAGCATATGCATAGCAACACTCAAATGCAGTGATTAGCACAAGCATGATAGAAATGCAAATTGGAAATAACCAATTAGAATGCCAGTTATGCATAATCACATGGAAGCGCCACTTGCAATCGTTCTACAGCCGGTTTCTAAGCTGGAGTAGACGCAAGTGTATGTTTTGGTGTCTGAATTGACCCACTGTTACAAATGCACGTGAGCCTGGATAGTGAGCAATCCAATAGTTTCGAAATTGTCCACATCTGAGTTTGTGCTGATTGTTCATAGTAAACTGTACTTGTACACTTGGAAGGGCCCATTATTTTGAATACCACAGAAGCAAGGAAAATAGATATTTGTGTGAATTTTGTGAGAGAACAGTGCAGGGTCACTGTTGAAGTCATGAATTGTTGTGGTTGAGTCATTTAAGAGGACCTTGAAGCAACTATTATCAAAGGTGTTTGGTCTTAAAGGGCATCTCCTCACAAAACCTTTTCAACAATTTGTTTTTGAATCCATCTTCTATTAATAGAGTTTATTGGTAACCATATAGGGGGGGGGGGGTCTGCCATGGCTTTGTGGCTTTCCTCTCCTTTTCATTATTTAAACTGCACTTGAAGCTGTACTGCTGTGCCCTTGAAAGGTGATGGCTGCCATACTTTGCCAATTATTGCACTGAGCTTTTGCATTGGATTAATCTTGAAATAATGTGACATGATCATCTGCAGAGCTGCCCAATCTCATGGCCCACCATACCACCACTGTGGTATTATTCTCAGACACGAGGTAGCGTTGCTGTCTTAGCAGGGATGAGATTCCTCTCATTTTGCTTCTGCCAGAGGCAGTGCTTAATTGTGATGTCAAATGAAAATCTTGCCAGTGACCATTGTGTTTAAAACAGTATAGGCATGTAGTGAAAACTGATGGGTATTTCAGTAGATTCAAGGGAATAGCAGGCACTCTTTTGAATTTAACTGCTGGCTTCCAACTGCAAGTACAGGAATAATATTGACCTTAGATGCCTATGATGGTATTGCCACATGCCAACGGATACGAGCCTTCCATGCCGATATGTACATGCTTGTGTGGAAGAATAAGGGAACGTTTCTGGGCTGTTCAAGACATGGATTCCAAGTTGTGTTTTGGTACTTCACCTGCAACGTAACTGGTGGAACAATTTAGGTGGTTGCGGTGCATGGAAAACCCACGGTGGAGGAGCAGATTGGGTATCACAGGTCTGGCTTGTAGTTGTAGTTGACATCCTCTCTGGTCTGGACTGAAAGGGACTGAATTCAAGTAGTAGTTCGTGCAGGCAGCGGCTGTTTTTAGCAGTAGGGGCTGTGGCTGTCCCTAAAGTACTTGGAGTGATGGCGAAAACTTGTGAGCGGAAGTGCATGTACCGCGGACCATTACCAGTTATGTCACAGGCAAAGTACAAAGACACAGCTTGGAGTCCACATTTTTACTGAATATAGCCCATAAATGTTCTCCTCTTTAACCCAGGCGTGTACACATCAACGCAGAAGACTCATACCTGATGGCATATGGCAGTATTGTCTAGCAACTAAACCAGTTTGTTTGTCTTCAACTATTTTAACATAACTATAAACAGGATTTTCAGACATTGAACATAGCACATGCAGTGGCTAAAGGGACAATAACCTTCACTGCTGCACATTGAAACGCAATTTTTTGATTGTTGCTATAGGTCGCAAAACTGTCATAAAATGATTATATATAGTGAATTCCTTCTGTTTTCCTTCCCTTAACAAAACCACATCTGAAATTTAGTGCACGTGACAGCAATTCAGCCCTTAACTCTGTGATTCCACACAGTAGTAAAGCTGAAACTGTGTTGATTCTTTTCTTAGAGTCATTCGAAGTCAACCTCACTCGAAGATAGCTAGAATTGTTTTAGTGGAATATCTACAAATGTTGTTGATGTAGTGATGTTTCAGACTGCTGACATTCGGTTGCCTTTTATCTGTAAATAGTCTGCCCGTCAGGAAGATAAGGCAGTGTGGAGTGGTATACCTTCAGAGGGGCTGTAGGTGTAGTACTGATAAGGCTCAGAACTTGTGATAAGGTCAATTAAAGGGGGTTCGGGGGAAAGGTCTTTGAATCCATGGGTTGTTTACCTAAAAGTGGCACAGATAGCTTATTGTCATTATCAGTACATTCCATTCCTTTTAACAATTCAGGGTTTAAACCACAAGACTGGTCTTTTGTATTTTCATGGTTTTGTGCATCTCTTCTGCATTTAATAAATGTAAAAAATGATAGATGAATTCTTTTATCTCTTATATCATGAGAGATTCCTGGGGGACTTCCTATGATAAATTATTGTGTATAATCTTGGTTTATAAGAAACTTCAGAGTGATTAGTTATAGATAACATGCATGCACAGTTAAATTAGCAAAGGAAATATAAAGACAGTGTGCAATGAACAAAAACAGCTGTGGTGAAGAAGATTTAACAGCCGAAACAAACAAGTATTTGTTGCAGCAATATGTCTATAGTAGTCAATGTCACCAGAAGATATTTTTAAAGAGCGTTGAACCACTTTTCATCAAAGTCGAAAAATGCATTTGAAGTTAAAATAGACTAACTCAGAAATACTTTGCTTCAAAAAGTACTTCAATGTGTTCAGCAGAGTCAGAGTTATTGGCATCAAATGTAACCTGTGATCCCCTTCGCGATGCTCCTGCTCCTTTTTCAATGCCTTGCACTGTGAAGGCTATGGCAGAACGGGGCATGCCCACAAAGCTCCGCCTGCTGAACGTCATCGTGGCATGCAGTTCAAATTTGACTTAGGATGTTCACGTAGGCACCACTATTTCTGATTTTGGCGCCTACGACACACCAAACGAGGTTGTCCTCGGTGGGCCGCAGTGCGGTCAGTTAGTGGACTAGTCGTGGCATCTATGCTAAATAACAGACTGCAGCTCATGCAACTGTAGTTTGTGTGCACAGCGTGTGCTTTGTGCATGACAGGGCTTAGAAACATGCTCGTGCTAATATGCTCCAGTCTGGCTGTGCTACGTGGTGCAGAACGACTTTGTCCTGCACCAGCTTGACCGACAGATAGTAGCCACATCCAACTTGTATGTTTTGAAGTGTTGCCAATAGCTCAATATGAAGCGAAGTCTACCAAGGTGTCTATAGCAGTCAGGAGTGAGTGCTCACTGACAAGCGTGCATCTGGTCTGACCTTAAGTGTCGTGTCGTTCGAAGCTAGTTGAGTGTTCAAAACTAATCGAAATTAGTGAGACCCGACAGCTACAACACCAATAAGCAATCTGGCCAAACTTGAGTTCCTGTGCGGGTGGCCGCAGCTGAGCGTGAGCAGGCGATACTAATAGTAAGGAAAAAAATTGTAATGCAAAAGTAATCTAAAAAGTAAGAATTAAATAACTTTAAAACTGTCAACATGATGTTGTTTTCACAGGAAGATATGAGATTATTGATAATCGATAGAAAAATTTTTATTATCAGAATAGTCACATTTGTGACTAACTGATGGTGCTGCAGCACCACTGCATACATCTTAATGGAATGTGAAAGTATTCACACAGCGAGACCCATAGGTGATATAAGTTTGTAGAAGCACTGAGATTTAAAGTGGATGGAAGCATTAAGTGGCCAGTAGTCTAGATAAGCAAGAGGTATTTAGACTATTGATGGAATAAATAAAGCAAGGAAGAGAGTGATAGGACTGGATCTGTTAACAGTACAAGCTAAGTATAGATGTTTTAAAGAAGAGAAAAGAATTTTAAGGAGATTCATTCAGAATGTTTGACTGAAAAGCATATATAGCATACCTGATTAGCTCAAGCAGGCTAAGTGACTGTCACCGTGCTGTTTGAAAGGGTATGCCAATAAATAATAAAATTCATCATCACCATAGCATTCCTTGACATTTAAGTCCTAGTACTGAAGCACTCTTGTCATTCAAATACGGACGGACGGACAAACGGATGTTATGAGCGTCCCCTTTGGAATGGGGTGGTGGGTTGCACCACCAAGCTCTTGCTATTATACTGCCTAATGTCCTACCTAGGTTTAAAAAAAAAAAGAAAAAGAAAAAAAAAAACACAAGGAACTCCAAGAACCAAATTTTCTGACCCCCGATTGTGAACTTTGCTTTTGTATGTTTCTGTTTTTTGTCATTTCCCTGCTTTTCTTCCATCAATGTTCCAATCACCTCTTACTAATCTCCATTGCGGACATGTTTACTTTTCCCCTGCTATTGCTGAACCTAAGGGCTTCAAGGAGGCCAGTGGTGCCTAAATCGGCCGATGGGCGGATGTCTTCACATTCTAATAAAACATGCTCCATCGTTTCCCTAGCTTTACTTCAGCAAGCACATGCTTTTTCTTTCTTCTTATATCTTGCTTTATAAGTGCGTGTTCCAAGGCATCCCGATCTCGCTTATAAAAGTAATGAGCTTTCCTTTGAGTTATCATAAATTGTTTCTTTCCTGATTTTATTTTTTCCTCTTAAGTAAAGAAAAACTCATGGCAGGTTTGTTTTCGATTGCTGCCACCCATGAAATTATTTCAGCCTCTCTAACTTTCCACTTGATGTTCTTTGTTGCTGTGTTACTCACCCTACAGGCTGCATACTTGCTGGTAAGCTTCCTAGTTCGTTTCCTCCACTGTGAATCAATGTTTTTCCTGTACTGATACCTCAACACTCTCCCAGTCCATTTACTTTCTTCCGTATTCCTCAGTCGTTCTTCATAATCAATTTTACTGTGAGCTTCCCTCACTTCAAAACTAGTCCAGCCCATATCACTCGGCACAGTTTCATTTGTAGTATTCCCGTGAGCGCCCAGTGCGAGGCGTCCCACTGACCTTTGGTTCCCATCGAGTCCTGATTGTAACCCTGATTTCAAGCAAACAACCGTATTTCCAAAAGTAAGTCCTGGAACCATTACACCTTTCCATATACCTCGGAGCACCTCGTACCTGTTGTAACCCCAAAGCGCTCTGTGCTTCATTATGGCTGAATTTATTTTCCCCTTTACTGTTATAGTTTTTTCCTATGTTTCTATATATCTATTGCTTTCGTTCACCCATATACCAAAGCATTTATATTCTTTTACCCAAGGTATTTCCTGGCCCTGTATTTCCACTGTCTGTTCACTGTTTTAGTTGAATACCACAACTCCTGATTTTCTAACACTAAATTTCAAACCTAAATTCTCGCCTTCCTGTCCACAGATATTAGCCAGACGTTGCAAATCACTTTGCTTGTTAGCTAGCAACACGATGTCGTCCGCATAAAATAAACCTGGAAGCTGCTACTCTACTACTGTAGCCGCCTGTTTGTATGAGAGATCAAACCGATATTACTTCCTTCTAGCGCCCTCTCCATCCTCACCATGTACGTCATAAACAGCAGTGGGGATAAAGGGCACCCCTGCCTCAGTCCCTCGTTAATATCAACTTTCTCCTCGCTCCTCATCCTTTCCCATTCAACGCAAACTGTATTTTCTAGGTAAATATCTCAGAAGCTGTAAACAATCGTCACCTAAGCTTTCCCTTTCCATAATATCGGACGAAGTGTTGCGGTCTACATTGTCATATGCTCCTGTAATGTCTAAGAAGGCCACATATAACGGTCTGCTTTCTGCTCTTGATATTTCAATACACTGAGTAAGAACAAAACAGTTATCATCCAAACGTCTACCTGTTCAAAAGCCATCCTGAAGTTCTCCCAAAGTGCCATTATTCTCTGCCCATGCTTGCAGCTTTAATTTGATTGCCTGCATTGCTAGCCTGTACATTACTAATGTAATGGTCAACGGTCTGTATGAGTGAATTCTAGGTTTCTCCCCCTTACCTTTATAAATTTAATTCATTCTATTGTGTCACCAACTGTTTGGTAGTATTCGTTTATCATATTAAGTTTTTTCCACTGCTTTCAACAGAGCTTCCTTACTTTTTGGTCCTAGTTCATTAATCAGCCTAAGGGGAACCTTGTCTAGCCCTATGGCTATGTGCTTAGGAATGTTCTCTTCGGCTTTCTTCCATTTGAAATTTGTCAGCACCAGCTCCTTTTCCATCTGGATTTCTTTCTTGCTCTTTTTTTCCTCAAGTACAACCTCGTCATTGCCTTGGAAAGATTCGGCTGTTATTTTTCGGATGTAATTTAATGCTGCTTCCCCTTCCAGTTTGTTTCCATCTCCGTCTAGGATATGTTGTTGTATTGTTGTTGTCTTCCTGGTTAATAATTTTATGTGGTTCCAAAATATCGTAGGTGCGGCCTCCTTTTCTCACGTATTTCTGACAACCAGTGTTCACTTTCACCTTTCATCTTTGCTTGCACCAGTATTTGAACCATAGACATTTTCTCCCGGTATATTTCCCCTTTACTGGCTACTTCATCCTGCGACAACTGCACCTTCTTTGCCTGCCTGTGCTCTCGGGATGCTTTCTGTTGTTTGGCGATCGCTTCTCGTATTTCCCTGTTCCACCAACTTTTCGGTTTCTTTTTTTCTTTCTAATGAACATGTTGTTTCTCTTTCCGTATTACTGTCGTTATTGCACTTAGAAGCTCACTATATTCCCACTCTTTACTTGGCCATTTGTCAAGTTCTTCCTCGACTCTAGTGACTGACCTAACTGACACAACTCTATATTGACACAAATTAATAAGCACCACCTGTCGGTAGCAAATCTAACTACTATGGTAATAAAATGTTTAATTTAAAAAATGTGTAATCTGTTTCTGTGTATTTCTGTAAAAATGACTTAATGCTACTGTCTATACGTGTTTAAATATTGAATGTTTACTTTTCCTGTTACTTTTGTATACCGGATAGTTGCTGAATTGCTGTACTAAAAACAAACTAAGGAAATTCTCTCTTTGGGCTTGCTGTTTGTATAGCACAGTGCGGAGGAATTCACTTACATCCCGGTTCTACTGCAACCCAAACGAATGCCAAACCGAGTGCTGCCATGGTGCATCTGAAGCTGCAGGACACACGTCGACATTTTCGGTGAAGCAATCATCTCAATTGCCGGTCTGGCTCTGGCTTTTTCTTGCCCGATGCCTGCGGGTGCCCCTGCCAGGCAGAGGGTCCTGCCGTTTTATTCCCTCGGTTGGACTTCTGCTTCAGGGTACGAGCTCTTTCTGTGCAGTGAGTGATAATCAGTGTTGCCATTACAGCAGTTTTCTGGTAGACCTTGTGGTTTATTGGTTTGCTTAGTGCCAACAATTTCAGCATGATTAATGTGGCGAATTGGGCGTGTTGGTACATATTTAAAAAGGCAGCAGCTCAACAAGGACATGGACGCAGACGAGACGACAAGCACAGGTGCATGGTATGGGATTGGACATAGATTAAGTAGGGCCGGTGAGGTGGCCCCTATTCTATGGTAGGGATCAGCGGGCCACTGTGCAGTAATAGAGAGCACTCCATCTGTGTTCAAACAGTAATTCTTGCAAGCGTGCAAGTCAGAAACTCGCTCACTGCTGTTTGCTATGTTGTTCTCCAGTAGAAAAATCCCGCTCGTATAACTTTTCCTCATTACAAGTGCACACAAGGAAAATTGCGGGCTTCTAACACAAAATTCGGTGTTCCCTTTCATGTTGGCGGAGGGAGCACACATGCGTGAATGCCTATCCTTTTCCTTACCTTCATTTACCGCTGCTCTTGCTTCACTTCCCTACCCGCTGTGGTGGCTCAGTAGCTGTGGCAATTCTGTAGCTGAGTGCAATGTCACAGGGGCTAATTCTAGCAATGGCGGCCTCATTGAGATGGGGGTGAAATGCAAGAACGGTCATGGTACTTAGGTTCATGTTATATAGATTCACATTCATGTGTAAGTTCATGTCTAGGAAACAAGGTGATACAAAATTATTCTGGAGCCCTCCATAATGGCATTTCCCATTGCCTCAATGTTGCTTGCTTTGGGATGTTAAAATCAAACACCTTGACTGATTTCACACGAAATATTTTTTAGCACATTTTTATCAGAATACTGAACGCTTTCAATGACACTAGTGAGTTTTGAATGCTATATTATATAATTCATGCACTTAGCTTTTAGCAGAATGCAAAAGGGACTTCTATTCAGTGTCATGTGGAATGACTGCTCATGCCTCTTTTTGAACATTTTAGGATGTAAAACATGCAGCAATAGGGACATTGCCATCAAACTGAAGAAGTGCTTTGGATCTCATTCTCTTGTACTACTTGAGGCTTCAGTGCAATAATAATAAATACATGTCGTCCTTGAAGATGCCTGTTCACAATATTTTATGTTTCTCCCTGTTGAAATTCTTCTATGACACTTATAATGAAATTTGGCTATATGTGCTTCTGCTCCTCTTCCCTGCAAAACACGAGTGTCCATGCTGGCTCCCACACAATTTATGCTACCCTATGAGGCTTCCTCAAAAACATGCAGCATGACGAGCCTCTACACAACTGTTGGTGCCATTGGTAATCTTTGCGCATCTCTGATTTGCTAGTTCTCCAAAACCTTGTTTTCCAGCCTTGACAGTGCTGTCATGCATCGGCCTGTGCCTTGTGCACATTGTTTATGAAGTGCGGCTCATCATGGTGTCCCATGGGGAATCCAAGACCCTCTACCGGTGCATCAGTATTTTTTTGGTGGTCAGCTGGTGCATCTTTGGACTGTACGGGCGACGGCTGGCTCGCAGACTGTTCAGTCACCCTGCCTTCATCAAGGTATGGCGCTTGGTTGACACACCAGATGTGTAGCTTTTTGCTCCTGACCTCTGTCTCAGATCAGCTGAAGCTCAAATACTACTACGGATTAGTATACCTGAGCTAACATTAAGGTGCTGGCTTGTCATTAAAGGGAAACTATGACGATTTTTTGACCATGTCAAGGTAATGGAATATTTAGGTTCCTGAGAACTCCTTGTCAAGCGTCTGACAGTAGAATTGTTCAGCAAAGTCGAAAATAATTTTAAATAAGCAAAAAATAGAAAAAATGAAACTGAAACCTGACCAGCTGAGCGAACCTCTTCGTGTGACATCACGAGTGTCCCCAGCAGGGAAGGCGTGCAACGCATGCCGGTCTTGCTCGCTGGGTCAACAAAACCAGCAAAGATCAGATGCTCAGCTTATTTGTGACCGTGCCGAATCTTTGGGTGACAATGTCAGCAGCTGCACCAGCTCTTCGGATCTGTCACATATTGACGGTTATGATTCTGACGAATTCAATAGCCGCAAATCGCCGTTTGCATTCGCCCCCCCTCCACTACAGCCAGCACCATGTGTTACATATTGTGCTGCAACATAAAGACCAAGAGTAGCCCTAACCACTGATTTGATACGTGCTGCTTGCTATTTTAGCTGTTTTACCCCTTCTCAGGGAAGCGCTCCGCATGCTTACTGTAAGATGTGGAGCACGAATTTCCGCGTTTGTTTCCAGCAAGAATGCCACAGTTCAAAGCACCACCCGGTGCATTTGTCTACATCAGTAGGACATACAGCGACCACTTATCATTCGCTTGAGATTTAATGCTAGCCACTCATTGGTAACATCAATTAATGTTGGCACATATCAAAGAGGCAGATTTTGTGCATGTAAACGTGTTGCATCACTCTGAATCGTGCTGATATGAGTGACCACACACTTTCGAAAACACCGAGCGGGAGACCGTAGTACGGGAGCATTGTTATGCTGCCTACTTATCATTCTTTGTATTCTCTTCATGCAAACAATATGTTCTGTAAAGTAGACACAGATGAGGACTTTGCACATATGATCATTCATTTAGAGATTGCGTAGTTTTCTCGCAGAAAGGCCGATGCCAGTATTGACACTGTTGGCAGCTGAACGAGGCTGTTGTTTACGCTGCTGTACCGAAAGGGCCTACACTTGCTGCCCATTTGGGATATGAGGCAAACTGTGCACCTCTGAAGCTAAATAATGAGTCTGCATGACAATACATAAAGATACACCCAAGTTCGTTGTCACATTTCATTTAGGGATGTGTGGGTGAGTATGGCTGACAGCTTTCCGTTGAAGATGGCAATGTACTGATGTCGATACGGCTCCGTATCATTGCTTCTAGCTTTCGTGTGTGCACTGTATGAAAGGAGAAATGCTTTATTTCAAATCCGTATGGTCAAAAGTGAACAACAGAAGGAGTTTTCTTCATCCTGATGGCTTAATTAGCCATCAGGATGAAGGTCAAGTCAGTCGCTCAGGTCCATCAGAATTAGACGCATGAACTACGTGACTGTGACATACACGTTTAACCTTGGCTGAACGCA
Source organism: Dermacentor variabilis (assembly GCF_050947875.1). Classification (NCBI taxonomy): domain Eukaryota; kingdom Metazoa; phylum Arthropoda; class Arachnida; order Ixodida; family Ixodidae; genus Dermacentor; species Dermacentor variabilis. The sequence continues at coordinate 52,707,318 of NC_134571.1, read as the reverse complement.
GTCAGCATCGGCTCAAATTGTGTGTGCGGATGGCGGGGGCTGAAGTTCATGCAGCCAACAATGCAACACCACTTGCCTCCCATCTCTTGCCCGTCTACAGGGTACTCAAATCTTGCGACAGCAACTTCTCGTAACTTCTCGACAGCAACTTCTTATCGTCGACTCCTCGTTGCTGTTGTCTGCATGTTCCCGGCATGCTTTGCATGGTACACTCCTGATGTCATACGCAGTGTGGCCTGTAACTGAGGAGGAGGTAAGGTAGGGTGTTCGAGGCAGTTAATTAAATTCATTTGTAAAAAATCTGTGCGACTCTCAAACCTGCTTTTCTAAGAACATGACAGAAGTGTTCAGAGGAATGTACCCAGCGAATTTCATTGAGAACCGTTGACATCGAAAAATCACCGGAGTTGCCCAGTCTACCGGAGTCTAGCACAGAGGTTACATATTGCGGCCTGTTTTGTATAGCAAAATATGCAATTTTATAATGTAACAGTAGTTACAGACCTCCTTGGAATTTGCCTAGGGCATTTGTGGTGCAGCACTTTTATGCACAATTATGTCAGAAAAGAGGAGTGCTCAGTGCGGCCTACATGTGCTGGTATCTCTTCTGACACAGCTAATAAAAAAAAAAAGTAAGGGAGAAGGTGCAATGTGTTTTTGGGAACAGAATCATTACCAAATTTTGAGTTTGACCAAAGATTCTATTAAAAGAATGTTCATCTGTATCAAGTGACATAGGTGGTGACCTCCATGCAAGACTCGAGCACTGGTAAAGCAGAGCAAAGAGAAAAGAATTTCACACAGAACTTCTTTTTCCAAATGTGCCAGTCTATGTGTACATATATAATATCATGAGCTTGAACCTTTGTGACTGCCTGCTTTCAGGACATCAGGATGCACTCCAAGACTTTGCTGAAGATCAACGCGGCAGTCCTTGCCATAATATTGGGAGCAGTATTTCTGGCTGTGAATGCATACAGTGCACGTGCCATGATACAGGGTGAAACGTGTGCACTGATCGGTTTCCCACGTGGTGTTTGCACCTTGCATTTTGTTCTGCGTGTCATCTACTCGATCTTCTCATTGATGTGGCATGGTCTGGTGTGCATGGTTCTGGTGTCTGTTGCACGAACACATACCATAGGTGAGTGGGAAGTTCTTGACCTGTTCCCATCTGGCCCTTCTGTTTGTTTCCTAACACATGTAGCTAGCGTCTGCTAATGCAGATATTGCAGTTTGTAATTATAGGAGTGAAAGGGCTTTTCCTCAACTGCAAATTTATCTTTCAGAGAAGCCTGTAGAGGCTTCCTCTTTGTAGCTTCATGCTTCATTTGGGTGAATGACAAATTTACTTTTCTTGAACATGCCTCCACCTTTCAGGTTTCTGCAGAACTGATTTGATTTTAAATGGAGTACTTACGTGAAAATCTTGTGTCCCATTGTTTTTCTAATTGGCTCCATAATTATTGTATGAAGCCGTAATTCCTCAAGTATGCTGCACATAATTACAGATCCTTTAATGTGACCAATTAAAAATGTGAAGGATACTATTCATGTCACTGAAACTTGCTTCACAAACAAATCAAGCGTGTGCCAGTCGGCATGGTGACTCTCTTGGAAGTGCAGGGAAACCTGCTTTCCCCGCTTGTCTCATTGAGTACTGAATAGACCCAGCTTTCTGCAGCACAGTTATTGTGTGTGTGCATGCGTCAGTGGTGTCTGGTACCACGATGCTCCAGCATCAGGTTTTGATGATGAGAATAGTCTCCTGCTTCACATCCAAAGCCATGCTGCACTTGATGCTTGTCTCGTATACAGTAAAACCTCGTCAATTCAAGCTCGGTTAATTCGAAATCCTGTATAATTCAAAGGTTTTCTGTGGTCCCATATTTTCCAATGTAAATTTGACCAGGTAATTTGAACCGGTCGCCTAGGCCAACCCGGTTAATTTGAAGATTTGGGGTGCTATGTGGCAATTCCCGATCCCCATTTCATCACAAACCTGATGAAACGATGGCCATTCGGAGCTGCGAGGCGATGACACATAGCAATCGTGATTATTTATAGACGAAGCGACCCACCCGTAGTAATGCTAGCACAAAAATCAGTCCACAATACGCCCCGCGCACCGCCGAAACGCGTGCCTGCAGAGGAGAAGACATGCTTCACTGCAATGCAGCGGGCATGCCGGTTTTTGTCACGTGCTCTCGCCCCCCACTCCGCACTCTCCTGCAGCGTCAGTGCATGTTTCGTGCCGTTGCCACTGGCTGCTGTTCACCCATTCTCTCTCCGCACCTGCGACAACATGCGTGCGCGCACCGCCAGTCTGCGCTGTTTCTTTGTGTGCGGTGGTGAGGGTGCTGCAGCTAGCGTGGTGTTCTTCTTTTTTTTTCAGAACTGTGCAGAAGTGCCACTGAGCAAAGATGCCAAAGTATCAGACTTTAATGCTGCAGCAGAAGTTTTGCTTGATCCAAGAAGTGGGTAAAAACACGTGTTCCAAGACCGAGTTGGCTGAAAGGCACACAGTCCCCCTCTCGACGTTGTCCACAATATTGAAGAACAAGTCGAAGTTCCCGTCAATCTAACGATACTGCGGGAGAAGGCCAACGACTTGGTTCTACAACTAGGGCACAAAGAGTTCAGGTGTAGCAATGGATGGTTCAGCCATATTAAAGAGCGCAATAATCTGACCTTCGTAGTTGTCTGTGGCGAGAGGGACAGCGCAAAAGAGAGTGTCATCGATGACTGGAAAAAACACACGTTGGCTATGTTGCTTAGCGAGTACGGTGCAGACGATGTGTACAACCTTGATGAAGCAGCCCTTTTTTACAAGATGCTGCCCACAAAAACGTTCGCAGCGAAGGACACTGCAGCCAAGGGTTGAAAGCAGGGCAAGAAAAGAATTACTGTTCTGTTCAGCGTGAACGTATGCGGTAAACACAAGCTGCCGCTACTTGTAGTTGGAAAGCGTGGGAAGCCTCACTTCTTTAAAAATGCATGGCTGCCGCCAAGGGATGAGCTTATCTATCGGCACAACAAGAAAGCCTGGGTCACAGGCACAGTATTTGAATATTACATTTGGCAGCTTGACCGCAAGTTCATGTCCACAGGCAGGAATGTACTCTTCGTTGTGGATAATTGCCCGGCGCATGGTGACATCCCACACCTAAAAGCTGTCAGGATGGTATTTCTTCCTATGAACACCACGTCGATCTTGCAGCCAGTGTACCAAGGCGACATTCACCACACAAGGAAGATTTACTGCCACCACCTGCTCAAGCGCAAGCTCCTTTGCTACGAAAATGGCAAGGAGTACTCCATCGACCTCCTCGGGGCCATATGTCTTATTGTGTATGCATGGAAGCAAGTGGAATCCACGTTGATCATGCAGTGTTTTGAACACGCTGGCTTCTCGAAGGAAAGCATCGTTGATGCTTATGCTGACTATTCCTGTTCACTTGATGAAGAAGGAGCTGAGTACTGCGACTGCATCAATGCACTCTGCGCAGAGCATAGCGAATCCGGTGCAGTATGCTTTGCCAAGTATCTGAACTTTGAAAATGATCTACAAACGTGCTACTCAGACTTGGATAGTGAAGCTACCACTGATGCGACCATGTGCAATTTGGGGTTCTCACACCCATGCTCTTGGGACAAAGGAACAACAACACAGTAGTATGAACAATCACAAGGGCATTTATTGCACCCTTCATAGATCAATGCCAGCTAGCCGAGTTGCTATCCACAAAACATGCCGATGGGCGCGCGACAAATTTAGAAGTCCGACTCACCGCGACCGGATAGCGAGCGAATATGTTCGCCCCATGCTGGATCCCAACGCCTGGTCGTTCGCGCGTACGGTCACGCGAACGGTGGCCCGTTCGAAGGCAGGCCACGCGAGGCGGTCTCGCAGAAGCATGGATCGGGGCGCGCGCGGGACGTCCGCAGTACTCACCGGCCCGCCGTCCAAGAGAGACCCTTATCTTTCCCGCACCCCCCAAGTAACCCTGCCGTGAGGCGGCGCTAGCAGCGCAACACTCGCGCCATCTCTCGCACTGCGCCTCAACCACTCCTACCGCCGCGGGTGCCAGGTCACGCGGCGACGCCGCACTGCAGAAGACAGGAGCCATGCGGGAAAACAAGATATCCCCACAGCGATGACAGCGACGACGACGACGCTAACTAGCCTTCCCGAGCACCTGCTCTCGGGGAAGTTATTGGATCGCAGAATGTTATCCGCAGTTTTGTTGAGTGCCGCGGTGGAAATTCTCAAACGCTGCGCGTAGTTGGCCAACTAGAAAACATGACCCTTGGAGCCTCGAACTACAGGACACGGCAAACCAGCATCTCTGATTACTTTAAGCAATCCAACGATAGCCGAATAAAGGTAGCACATTCCTGCAGTGAAATTTTTTGCCTTGGTTTCATTTTTTCGTTTGTTCAGTTAATTCGAAAACCCGCTTAATTCAAAGATTTTTTGCGATCCCGATTACTTTGAATTAACGAGGTTTTACTGTAGTTGTAGTAAAAGGTAGCATAATTAATACTTATTGCTCTCGGGCTCCATAGAATAATTACAGGCTCAACAGCTGTCCAATAAAGAAATAAAAAGGCACAAATTTTGTGTCTGTCCTCCCTTAATATCTTAGTAGTGATATTTTGCCTGATTGGTTGATAGAATGATTGATTGGGTTTTGTGCACGGGCCTTATTACTGCATTCAGGGCTTGAAAATTACAGCATGAAGAAATGGTGTGAGTGAGGCTAAAGACAATCGCAGGATGCACAAAACAGCACACGAGGGACGTTATTGAAGCTTTCCATATATCCACTAGTAAATGCTGCATAATCCAACCATCCCTCGCCCTATCCCAAAAGGATATTGAATATCTGCACAGGCACGTCACTAGGTGTCTGTTTGTTTTCATTCTTTCTGCAGTTGTGCATATATAGTGCACATGTGTGCTTCATATTTAACTACTTTGCAATAAAAAATCAATAGGACACCTTATTTAATCTTGCCCACATCATTTCTTTATGCTCAAGTTTCTAAGCCGTGATAAGTTCCAAGTATCTTGGCTTTCCATTCTCTTCTATAACTGAGTTGTATGTGACTTCTTGCCTTGATTCTAAGTTATGCATATAATTGCAGTACCTATTCTCCAGTCTAATGTCTGTTGCATATGCTTGAAAACATTGTTCTGCATATTCTCTGGTGCTGCATCCTAGTTAATGAAATGTGTAATAAGCAGAATGACTTTCCCGAACATTTCATTGTCCATTTTTTATGTGGGCCACATGTAATAGAGATTTGAAGTAATGCTGTGACAGCCTTCAGTAATGTGTGTGTAGTAGCTAGCTTTGTGGGTCAAAGTTGAATTTAATTTGTGCTTATTTCCACCAAAACTAAGAGCAACGAAAGTGAGCAGAAATTCATTAGAAACAAGTAAACAAAATAGCATTTTAGATGGAAAGCATTTCCTTGGGGCAACCTTTCATAACTGATTTATAAATGTTGAGTGCTAAAAAAAATTAAAGTATGGAGTTCTATGTGCCAAAACCACAATCTGATTATGAGGCACGCCATAGGGGGGGACTCTAAAAATTTGAATCACCTAGGGTTCTTTAATGTGCACCTAAATCTAAGTACATGGGCGTTTTCACATCCCCCCCCTCGTTGAAATGAAGCCACTGTGGCCGGGATTTTATCCCATGATCTCGTGTTTAGCAGCCCAACACAATTTCCACTAAGCAACAATAGCAAGTGAAGAAGTGCTAGGCTATACTAAAAGACTTGCTAAAGAAAAGTGGTCTTCGTGGCACTTTAAAAAAATCATTTTTTTTTCTCTTAGTAATCAATTACTAGAAGAAAGGCCCAAATTCTTGGGTGCATTGAGGGAGGTCATTTTCACCAGTGCTGTGTTATACATTTTTATTATTCACAACTCTGCTGTGATCTTGCACCTCTTTAGCCAATTACAAAGCTTCCTAATGCAAACATTGGAAAACTGAACATTTAGAATTGGCGGCTGTATATGCGCGTGAGCTGTTACATCTCCTTTTTTTTTTAAGCATTGACATTCACTTTCAGGTATACGAAGGTTCATCACGGAGCTCGAGGCTGATGCAGTGAACTATGAAATGTGTAATGCCAAGCAATATTATAGTTCTCCGATGACAGCTGAAGACATTTGTGAAGGTCAGTGCTTACGTTGTCTCAAACTATTCTGCTGGCATAAACATGTTACCACAAGCATGATGCGGTGACAGGTTACAGGAATGATGGTGATGAATAAGCTATTTGAAAAATATAGGTCTTTCGGCCTATTGAGACATTGTTAGCTGTAAAGAATAGAGACTGAGGCTTATGAGCTCTTTGGATGGTTCTCATGCCTCAGTTGTAGGACATATACTACAGATGATTATTCGCTGCACAAGAGAGCTATGTTATTGTCTGCCATATTTGTCAGCATCCTCTTGTCGTTGCTTCGTGGAGCCATCGCAGAATATTCATATGGCTGAGAGTTCGGTAGGATTGGCAAAATGCTTTACTAGCTAAAGACAAGTTGAAAAAGACAAGTTAAAAAAAAAAAGCATAAGACCGAGCAGTCAGCTGTATGTCAGTTTTTATTACCTGAATTAAAAAGAAGTAGAAAAAGAGAAAAGAATGGTAAAAACAAAAGGTTTAGCAGGGAGTCAGTGAGATTCACAAATAATATTTTTTTAGTTCTTTTTTTTTTTCAGTGATGCATGGGTCACCTCCTTTGTCTTTTTTGCAACACGACAGTTCATACGTGTGCATCTACTTGAAGTTTGTCTCTTTACTTAACAGAAAGTGTTTGGATTGAGAACAAGATGTCTGCAAGTGGCTCCTACGTTCCGGATGACTGCTACAGTCAGGAATCATCACACAGGCATGTCCAGCTGAGAAGTTGCGAGGATGGCCCATGCATTTCAGTTCTCAGTGGAAACTACGATTCTGTGAGTATGTTAGCGGTTGACTTTCTTTCTTTAACCTGCGCTTTCGGCATCCTCACAGATTCAGGATTAACAAAAATTTTTGCATGGAGGAAAGAGCATATATGCCCATCCTATCAGCTTCTTCTCTGTGATTTCACGCTTTCCGGTGTCAAAAACTATTCAAGTGTGAACGTGACCCAGCGTGAGCTAATCTCTGTATAATTTGCATGGCTTATGTGTACGTTGTAAAGAACAGTGAAGAACGGATCTGGTTTTAGTAATTATTCTGTGCCAGAGATGGTTAGGGCAAGGTGTGGTAATACACATCTTCCTATAAATTACAGAAGCAATATAGCCATTGATGAACATTAGTTCCTCGAATAGAAAAATGAGACGGACAGTAACTTCTATATTTGTTGATCTGTAGCTGAAAGGGTGCTTGTCATTTAAAAAGAAACCACAAAATTAGAAAATTAGAAACCACAAAGCATATGACGTTAGCAGTATTCATATGCTATGAGTTAGTTGAACTGTAAAAGTTCAAGAACTCGAGAGCTGTTCCAAACAGTTCTTGAGGAAGTCATATGTGGACAGCCACTGCAATGTAGTCTACATACAACAGTTATCATAATATGGAACTATGAAATGTATAACTATATTGTGGCTTTTATACATCCAGGATTATTTTATGCACCACAACTAGGCAATGCAGGGAACAACACCCATAATTATAGTTCTATATATAAACATTGCCTATCATTATAAGTAGGTTGAACTATACTTGTATTAAAAAAAATTTAAATGCTGGTAGCTTACCCAGTTCTTGCATAGAGGGCAATAAGTAACTCACACACATTTGCATGGTCGCCGTTACCTTACCTTTGACTTGGAAGCTCATGTTTCTTCTAACCCTTATTAACTAAATTTTCTGGTGGTGTTTGTGCCAGTTACCTAAAAATTGGGGTCAGTCTTCTCCTGTGTTACATACTCTTGCATAGCAAAAAAATGTAGATGCATGTTGCTGCGGTCCTTCCCTCTTTATAGGTTTTCTGTGAAGAAATAGCCACTGTAGTGACATTATATTGTGCTGAACACACCAGTCACTTTAGTCACTTTTGATAAATGCGGAGTTAAAAGTAGTGCTTCTTTTCATATTTCTCTTGATGCTCAAAATTTATTGTTCCCATTGTCACACTTCAACAACACTTACAGAAATGATTGATTTCAATCCAGGATATCACAAGATCAGCAGACCTTAGTGTGGCCACCTCTCGGGCACCACGAAGCTTGACAATAGCTGAAATACTTCACGTATACTGGAAGGTGTCGGTAAGTCCTTTGCTCCTGACAACAGGGCCAAAAAATTGTTTGTTGTAGTTGTACAGAGATGCTTAACTGACTTTCACTACCGTTATCTTCCCAGTCTCTCTGTTTTGTTTGTCTACCATAATATTTTGCTTTTGAGTGTGTTGCAGCTTTGCACATAGCTTACAGGTTTATTTAGTGATTACGTAATGTTCTGCTTATGTGAGAATTTTGAATATGGTTAAACTGAATTTCACTTGTGGCCTGCTGCAGTTATGCAACTCTACATGAAAAACAAAATTTCAGTTATTGCCTTAACCATGGCAACTCAATATATAGACAGTTAGCTTTTCTTTGTAACCGTGCATGACTGCAGTAGGCTGTAACTGAGGTTCAGCTTAACTGTTGGTCAGAGTGCCCATGTAACAAAGTTTTAAGGAACGCTAAATTAGGCTGGACCGGTAAAGTATTTTTTGAAGCTCATTTTTCATTAATCTTGCAGTGTTTGATTATTAGAGAGAAAAAATTAAGGCTAAAGTTCTATTTCTTGAATTTTGTGCTAAAGCCCACACTGGTACATAAACTGCAGTTTAATTTCACTTATCTCAGAGTATTTTCTCATATTTAGGCTGTTGTGGTGCAGAAGAAATTCTAGTACCTTGATAAGATCAGCATTTGGCCCCTCTATTATACAATGTAGCTAATCTCTACTGATAAAAAGTTGACTGCGCCCGAGCAGAGGCGGTCAAAATCCATGACGTCATGGCAAGCTGGTGTGGGAACCTCAGTTTGGCATCACCACCTGTGTTTCGTTTGTCCATCTTTTCTGGCACTGCAGAAGCGTTTGTTACTTGTTCAGTTTATTTTTATCTCTTTCTTAAAGGGAACCTTGCCCATTCCAGCTGGAAATTTTCGTTACACACAGGAAGTCATGAAGTGCTGCTTACGGACCATTTTACTGCACTAATTCTTAAATTGGTTCATTGTTGGAAGAAATGGGAGAAATTGAAATGTTGCAATGCCAAGTTGCCAGGAGGCAAGCTTCATGGCCAACTTGGCCCTATCTCCCTTTGCCTCAACAATGTCTGCAAGTGACATTCCTTCCCTGCCTTCTTTCGTACTGGAGCAGAGGGACCATGTCACGTTTCAGTCACGGGCACCGCCTCCTTCATTTTTTCTTCTTTTTGCTGAGCAGCGCATTTCCAGGGTAGCTTTTGGGCATTCTTCGTTGGATGGCTTTAAGTCATGTGTCATAATTACTTGCATTGCAGGCAGTGTGTCTTATGTAGAGCCATTTATGCATGTGACCTTGATTCTCTGGCAGGAGGTGGGGCTTCCTCGAGAGGAAGGGCTTTGGTATGATATTTCAGCAGTTTTTGTGGCTGTGCAGCAGTGGTTTGATATTTCACAGACACGATCGTCAGAGCATGGTCTATGTACTGGTCTTTTTTTTTCTTGCAAGGCCAGAAGCTGGTGGGAGGCCCTGTGGGTCTAAAAGTGTTTTTGCATTCAGCCCCCATTCAAGTGTGGCCTCTGCAGCTGGGAATAAAACGCGCAACCTCGTCCCCAGCAATTGAGCAAGCACCCACTGTGGTACTTCCTATCTCTACCTATGCTTTGTATTCTGTACGTTCCGTCTTATTGCTGGTGCCTTACTCGCGACAACAGCAGGACTCACTCTAGTAACTTTTCATGTCACATAAGATCTTCGTTGTGCAGTGTTGGTTCATTGCTCCCACGTGGTCTGTTTTCAGTGCCGGCTGCGCCTGACTGGGCGTGCCCTGCAGCGCTGGGTGGGCAGCCTCATAGCCCTGGTGGTGTTTTGGTGCTCGTCCCAGTTGGTCACCTGGCTCAACCACTCGCCCACCGTCTGGGAGGTGGTGCAGTTTGTCTGTCCGCTGACCCTGCTACTTGTCATCACTTCCTCCATTGCCGAGGTCAACTTGGAAGGTTCACGCATGATCAAGGTGACGACAGATAACAGGATCTTGGCGGGATTGCCAAGTTATTCCTTGTTGTGGTACTGGCATAAACTACCCACAGAAAAGAGTGTGTGGCACACATAGTTGTGTGACCTACTCTAAATATGTGAAAGAAGTGAAAGGATAGCAGTGTCCTGTGGCATTCTGATCTAAGATGTGTGAGCCAGAATGGCACTGTTGCATGACCTGATCTGGTTCCTTCCTTGTTGCCTCAAATATGACATAATATTGAGGAAAAGATTTAGATAAAGAGTCTATCTTGGGCAGTTTATATTTTGGAAAACAAAGAGCAATACAGTTAAACCTCATCGGAACAATATCGCATCTGACATGAAAATGCCTTTGTTATATCCGATATTAATAATCACATATTCATTAGAATCATTACATGCTGGCGTAAGTGAGAAACATCTTAGATCTATGTTGCAGTAAATCTGACAATTTATTGTATGCATTACACTATATCTGCTTTCTTATGCCAAAGTTGAAATGTGCATTGGCATTGCTACTTCGTGTAATTTTTTGCTTAAACATACTGCTTTTTTAATGGACAGTAAATGCAAATAAATGTTAGGTCTAGCTGATTGTTGTACCATGGTCCTGAAGATCTCTCAACATTTTTTTCTTCACCAAGAGATGGCATAGTGGTTGAAAAAGTTCTGATCAATGTTGATAGATTGCTTGACAAGAACAGGCAAGAATTAGGGGTGTATGAATATAAAAATATTTGAAAACGAATTGAATATGACTACAATAGTTTCATATATCAAATCGAATACTGAATAATGGTATGCACATGCATTTATTAGCTAGCTTAGCGATATTCGATGTTCCAACATGTTGGAACATCGAAATTACATTGTCAACAGCAAAAAAATCACACTAGCAAGCCATTATACTCAATGATTGTGTGTTTCGCTCGTGTTAACTTTGAAAATTGAGTAGTTCCCACTAGACGTTTGTTTTCACCAGCCTGTGCCTTATTATACAACATCAGATGCCCATAAACTTGGAGGCATTTGTCCCTGTGCCAGTTGTGAGCAATGAGCAATGCAAAAGCTGCACCCACATCCAACCTGAATGAAGTGGTGCTGTACTGTTTGCTATGACCATTGCTTAGAAAGTAACTGCAAGAAGATTCTTTTCTTTTTCCTATTCTGTAGACTTTTGTAAATTTGACTCCGGTTAATTTGGTTTTTCGGTTAGTTCAATCCTTGCCAAAGGTCCCAGCAGAGCGCCCATGCATGTGTATGGGCCCAAACTTTAGTTATTTCGATCCTAAAATTGGCCTTCGCCAGATAATTCGAACTTGAACAGTTAGCGCACATGCACCTGACATTTATAGAGACCTTAACATCGACACCTTTAGGGGCAGCGTCTTTCTCAGCAGAGCTTAAAGGACCGTGAATATGTTGAACACACATCAGCTCCCATCAAAAACACATTTTTGGTCAGCCCTAGGACGATTTTCAAGCAAAAGTGGTAGCTCGCAGTGTCTTATTACAGTATATACGTGATTTTAACGCGTTCTTTCTTATTTTCTGAAGAACAGTGGGCCGAAAATTTCCTGCGCGGTGCAATCGGACACAATAACAAAAGACTGCGAGACGTGTGTATGCTTTACCGCATAACACTATATTAGTGCGGCGAAGCTGATCTTTGTACAACACATATTTAGATTCTTGCTAAATTCTTGCTAAAAAATTCGGTGCACATTCGATTTCTACTTTGTTTAGTAGGATTAATGACATTTGTACATTAGTTTTTGCTTTGGACACTTGGAAGTTGGCCGTGTGTTTGATACGGAGGCGTGTTAGAATCGGGAAAATACTTCCAAATGAATCAGTGCTGTTTTCATGTGTTGTTCCTGTAACTCGACCAGCCGGATAATTAGATCAATTTCGTCCGTCCCGTCAGGGTTGAATTAACGGAATCGAACTGTATTTTATGCCACATGTAAGCAGATCGTCTGCATCACACCTTGTGCAGCAAGGCCCTTCTGTGTTTTTCCTTCAGTGTGAGACATCTGACAGACTCACTGTTGTAGAGGTATTGCATTTGTAAGAATATAACACACATGCCAATATAATGTGAGGTAGTTTGCATTATGCCGCAGGAAGAAGGAAGATCGCGCCCCCAATTGCATGAAAAAAAATATGTTTTGAATATAACTCCAAGTAAGCATGTGTACTCACATCCGAATAGCACCTTTTACATACCACAATGCGCGCAGGCTTCGTGGTAATGTCCATCGCGGAACGCCCTACACTACCCTACACTACCCTATCTGTACTACAAGTTCCACTTGGGCGCGTATTGCCGTAACTAATCGGCTATCGCTCTATTTTGAAATCTTGTAACAGGCGTGCCGTATGCTGTACAGAGGTGCAACATGGGCATGCGGTGGGGAGCTGGCATATTTGCATAGTGAGGCCGCGGGGACGAGCATTGCGGCTGAGCATCGGCCCATTGGACCTATGCTTCATGAAAGAGCGTTCCTATTTCAATTGATTCTATTGCGCAGGCGCTCCCAACCCCTTTTTGTTGCGCATTAAGTGCACCTTCGCTCTCCGCAAATCTCTGCTACTTGCCGCTGAGAGAGGCTGGCTTTTTCGCAATACTTAGGCGTTTAGTGGCTGAGCGCGCTTTACAGGTGAATTTTTGCCAGCAGGATGAAATTATCACAAAATTCATTAAAAAAAAGTCAGACATATAATCTTGGATTACATAGAAAAAAATACTAAGAACCGTGTTTGCTCCCGCACAGGCGGCGATATATTCTGTTCTTTTTTCTAATATTTGTATCCAACCGAATATCCAAAATTTTTGAATACCTAATTTTCTTGTTGAATAGCAATACCAAAAATATAATATTCGAAATTTTCGCATTTTCGTACACCCATGGCGAAAATATGTTCCAAACGTATTGTCGGGCTACCGTATTTGCACAATTCTAACGCACACCTTTTTTGAATAAAAATTGCATTGAAATTTACATATGCATTACAACCTTAACTGATTTTACTCAAAATCAAAAACTAAATTGATTCTTCTTAAAGAAAGAAGAACTCAATGCAAGGTAGCAAGCCACACTGCCATTGAATTGATGTTTTCTTTATGCCCTGGTTCGTGGTCGCCATTTTCTAATTTCCTGTAAGTGTGGCATTATTAGAAAGAACTGAAGATGACTCTCTGTGGTCGGTAGACAGCAAAAAGGAGGTGTCATTGCTCTGCGATATCGACTAGCTGCTAAGATTCAGCTGTGTGCGCATCTGCGTGCCTTTGTACGTTCCATAACGTAGTTTAAGCATGGCACACATCAACTCAGGTTTTGTTACTTGATATGTGTGGTGGAATCAGCACCAAGTTATTTTTTGGGGTATTTGGGCGGTGATATAAGTGCACATTACAATCGGGGGCACAGTAGAATTGTGCAAATACTGTAGTTGGATGATTGTAACAGCGAATTGCGCCAGGGAACACAAGGAACAAAAAGGGAGACGGGAACAGTCACGAGATGCATTATGTAATTGTCCTGTCCCTCGTGTTCTCGGGCGCCATTTGCCAAAAGTATGTATGACCACGTGTTAGCACAGTGCAATGATCGTGTGCTTGCCAGACAGAGGGCGAAATAGAGAGGATGCTGGCACTACTGAAAATAGCATTTACATGACAATGTGTGGATGGCTTGCGTCAGTTTTCCAGAGAAAGGTCCATGAACTTAGCATGACCCTACTTTAGGTTGATTCGGAATGTAGGTATACTTTTATATTAGTATTTGACTACCGTTTATGAATTGTGAATGGGACATGTGATCAAATTTATATGTTCTCATTAGTGGTGTCACTGCTGTCCCACATTTGTTATTTTATTTGCAAAAGCTCTATGCAAGGTTAAACTGAGAATTCGCATAATTTGGAGCAGTAGTTTATTGTCTTAGCTTGACATAAATTTTGCCTTCAGGCGTCCCTTAACGTGGATGGCCTGTACTTTCATTTAATAATTGGGCATTGTGACATCTGCACAGATCTAACAATGATTTGCAGTGACCATTTATTTAAAAATGCTGCCTGCAATGGACTTCAAGTAAGCAAAACTCATTTAAATGGAAATGCCAGATAAATGAAACGAGGGTGCTAACATTGGTTGGCCACCCATGGGCACAGAGTTAATAAACTTTGTTTAAATGATATGCTTTTTGTTGTTAACTCTGGCTAAACTAAACTGGACTGAAACTGCTACCTACCTTATGGTGCATTTCACCATCAGTGAAACAAGAAAAGTCTGAAAACCATATCAAATGGTAATGCTAGTGAATAGTTAAAGAGATCAAATCCCTCACACAGTTGCAGGCAAGTTAAGGCAAATTACGTTGACAAAGCTGCAGCAGTGTTTCCACCATTCACTAGACGAGAAGTGATCCATGAGGAGGAAGAAAATTAAACTACATTTGGGTTCCCACTACTGTTTTGTTCACTTTAGATGATGCCTTTGTTGCCTGCTTTGACAAGACCATTGGGGTACTATTATCACAGAAGTTCATGGTGAATTATTCAAATGATGATGACATATTAGATATTACTGTTCCAGTGCATATTACTGTTTCACATCAGACGGCAAACGATGCAAGTTCAGAGTCTCCAAGGGCTCTTTTGAACACAAGCACTGCACAGAATACTTAAAACTTTTGTGCATGAGCACTTAGCTTGTAAATAGTGTAAAAGAAGTTGTGATATTATAAGCATAGCGCAATGATGTCTGTTTTCTTCCACCTGCAGTAAAATGAGAAAGTTCAGTGTTTTTCAAGTAAAATAATTATTATTGATTTTTGTATCCTTTGTCCAAACAGAGCTTTGGATAAGTAGAACTCCCTTTTTCTGCCCTTTTGTTCTGTTTAAGCAGAGTCTGCTGTAGTTCTTAACCGCTGACTCTCTGTATTGAGTGTGGAATGTTTTGAAAAGTGGAAAGAAGTCGCAATGAGCAGTGTGTACGAGTAATGTTGAGGCGTATTGCTTAGTGTTGGGCTTACGTAAAATAGTTCATGCTGTGCCTTTACCATTGCATGCTTCATGCAATATCTTTGTCTCCTCTTGCAGTGCATTCGTCCAACTGAGGAAAGACTCGCAATGATGAATTTTCTTTTCAAAGCACCCATTCAACTGAGCGTGAGTTATTTTGTCTGTACGCTACTGCATTGTAGTATCAGTAAGTATTGGAGGCATGTCACACAGTTGAAGTGAAAAAGAAGAAGATGCGAAGTGCAGGATGTAAAATTGGCTGTCCTTGCTTTGTGCTGTCATAGTAGGCTTTACAGTTCGCTGCCAAATTTAGTAACTTCTGCTGCAATAAGTTATTACAGAGTGGGAGAAATTGCTGCAAAGTCTGCTTACTCTTTTGTGCATGTCTAATGTGTACGGAACAAATCTTCACTGGAGCCAGATTTGTAGCACAGTCATATCGAAAACATAAGTTGTGAAACATTATCACTGCCTGTACTACTTGTCATGGAAGAGTACATCCAGGCTTATATATTCTTTGTTCTTCCTTTCATTTCCTTTGGGAGGAAGAATTGCTGTATATTCTGTTTCATGCTGTGTGGTTGATATGGGGGTTTTCTTTTTGTTTTTTACAAAGCATTATTATGGGGTTTTTATAAGAGAGTACCGTATTTACTTGTGTAAGACCCGCACATCTTTTTTTGGAATCTTGGTAGGTTATGGCTCTTGCATGAGTCAGGCATATGACTACCTGCGGAAACCCTGGTCACGAATGGTGTGCAGAATAATACAAAAGCTGGCTATGCACTAAAGGCCAAACCACACATATGCTTGCCATATGCTTGGTGCGTATGGCAAGCCTATGACATACGCTTGGTGCGGGACTGGTTGTATGCGTCCAAGTGTGACGGAAGCACGGATGTCGGTTCCAGACAGATATCGGACCTGCATTTCCATGTGCCTGGCTATGCAGCTATGGTGTGGTCATGCGAGAATCTGCTTCTTCATTGCTTTTTGCGCTGGCCTAATGGCTATAAAAATAAAGCAGTTGCATTTATCAATGTTTAAGCATTTTAAAGCACTGTCAATAATGAAGTACAAGGCAACGTATGTAAAGATGTCCATCAGTTAGTCAAGTGGGCAGCAACTCTTGTAGGTGCAAACTGCCATTCCTTGCAAGGTACAGCAAATGCAAGGCACGCAGGCGCAAGCTTGTGTGTGTCTGCAAGCTTATGTGTGGTCCCGGCTCAACATACATGTTTGTGCGCTGTTCAGCACAAATAATCAAGTTCCACTTCATTTTCATGGATTTCGCTCTCGATGCTACTTATGAATTGTTACAGGTTCTTGCTTACCTCATCGGTGCACTTGCAAAGGTGGTTGTCCTCACTGCCATCCATGCTGTTAGCTATTCCAGCAACTATAATACTTTTAGCGACGGTATCAGCTGATACCAAGCGCTATGCATTCAAAGTGCAGTTTTAGTGAAACAATTTCCTTTTCATATTTCTGACCTTTAAAGTGGGCGCTGTGGGTCTTACATGGGGAAATGCGGTATATTCTGGTTTGTATGTATTGCCTGTTCTACCAGGGTCTTTATTGGAGTGTGACAGACTACGCTCTTTTTTCATTTCTAGACATTCGGGTTTTCATTGAGCTACGGCACTATTATGACTGTCGTTCTTGGCGTGCTCATGGCATTTGCTTCGAAGCTCATAATTGTGGAAATCCAAGCCAACACAGGCTGATCTTGTGTCTCAGCGCTGCCCATGAAAGATTGTGGACAGAAAGAGTGGTAAGTCTTTTATTTTGTAGTAACTTGAGTACGTTGATGTAGACATGGAATTTTAAACTGTGCAAGACATGGCATTTTAAACTGTGCACAGCGCTGTCAATAAGTCGATGAACAAGTTTGTATGGGATGGCTGATATGTCTTTTGATAAGAAGTTCTTTTTATTTTCGGAAAGCAGACTGAACTATTAAATTGTATATTTAAATTTGTGTGTCACTTCTGTGCCAATTTGCAAGCACCACACTAGAGAACAAAACAGAGGACTAGAATGTATTTCTTGGTTTTAGTAATGCGAAATTATTGTATGCCCCAAGAAGAAGAAAATCCAGCATTCGCTGTTATAATTTGATGGTACCAAACCCACGTGACCGAGTAATGACGTGATATTCCTGGCGCTGGACCTGCTGCAGCTCATACTGCGAAATGCCACGGTGAACAGCCACAATGCCGTATGGATGCCGTGGCTCAAACCCCAAAAAACCGACCTGTCCCGCTCCCAAAATTGAATTACGGTGCATTAAGAAGAATTAAAGTTGGTGCAAATTAGGCAAGGTGGATTAAGGTGGAGTTTTAAATTAACTTGATAACTGGACAAGTCCTCATGCTCTTGCATTCAAATCACTTAAGAAGAGACACTCCTCGAAAAATTTTTTTTTTGTTACTTGTTCTAGACGTTTGAAAATTTATAATGCAAAAAAGGGGTAAGGCATGCAGACACAAACACAAGATAAGGGGACAACACGATCGCCGACTATCAACTGAAGGAAACACAGGCAAAAAAAGACACAAAACTCAAAATTCAGCCAATTATAGAGTTTTCTATGCAGATCTTAAATGTGTGATTACTTTTTGTGTAGCTGTGTGAAGCATAACAGCAAAATGTAGTCATCTTTGTGAGCACTTTCTTACGAACTAAATTTTCACAAAAAGAATTGTGCTGTAGCTTGTTTAGCTCTTTGTAGATCACAAAGTGCCAATATCTAGCCAAACAGCGTGTACAATTACTGAAACTATGCAAAACGATTCGAGCATTTCAACTAATTTTTTTTTTCGCGATTGCCCTTAATATAACCTTGTACTCTTACAACTACTGCTTGGAGATATTGCAAATTCAAGTAGGTATCAGCACTGCAAATCTTCAAGAGTATGCATGCCAAATTTCATTAGTATAAGGCTATTGTAAAAGTTATTTTCATGTGATTGTGGAAAAAACTAGTTGAAGTGTCCTAATTTTTTTTCATAGTTGCAGTAATTGTAGATGCTGTTTGAATAGATATTGGCACTTAGTAGTCTACAAGGAGCTAAATAAGCTACAGTGCAATGCTTTTTATCAAAATTTATTACATAATAAAGTGCCCACAAAATCGCTCTATTTTTCCATTGTGTAGGACATAACTCAAGAAATATAGTGGCTACACAGAAACTATTCATATATTTGAAATCTTCTTGTAATGCTCTGTAAGTGGGGGGATCTTCAAATCTCTTGTACAAATATTTAAAAGATGCGTTTTCGAGGAGAGTCTCCCCTTAAGGATAATTAAGTGATTGTCAACTTCTTCCTTTCTATATACATAAACTCTGCAGACTTCTCCTAATTCAACCCTGACAAGACTTTGCAACTTCGTTGAATTATCACATGGATCAAATAAAGAGAAAAGGAAAATATTGCCTGAATTTTCCATCATGTCATTTAATCTCTTCTGCATTAGAATATGTAAAAGCATCCTGTCTATGATGCTTCTGCTGTGCTCAGAGTAAAGTAAACCTTGCAACCCTCATGCTCATCACCGTTGATCACGGAGCTGTTCGAATGCTGCAATGAGATATCCGCATTATATAAATATTGAGCACTTTTAGAGACCTCTATTAAATGTCAAGATGTCGCGTTATAAATTGCTTATAGTTTTAGTTATCGAAGGTGTCATCAGACATGTTCTGCCTTATAACCCTTGAAAAAATTGTGGTCCACATTTCACTTTTTCTTTAAGGCTCCAGAATGAAGGGTACCAGTGGCCTTGAATCATCCTAAGTGTTGCTGTTGGCTGAAGCTCTGCGTGAAGTACTTGGCAGCTTTCAGGCAAACAGCATCATGTTGACACCGTGTCAAGAAGAATGGTGCAATTTTCACATGTTTTAGTGGTTGCTCCTGCAAGCTTAAATGATGGAGCTTGTGATATATTTCAGAGATTTACCTGTTTACTATTTTAGCTGTTTACTCTCGTGCATTGTTTTGATACATCACCTCTTCGGTTGCCTATATGCTTCTGGTAGCGGAGGTCTAGGTGAAGCTTTGCTGAAGTTACATTCAACAGAGATACAAAAAAAGGTCCCTACTCTATCAGATGTTCTTTGCATAATATTTTTCTCTTTTGACAATGTCCTGCTGTCACAGAGCAGTTGTATGCGTGCAGACCAAATTGAGCGCATTAAGCGCACTACACTGATGCAAAATGTAGTGAAAACTCGGCAGCTTCTTGTTTATGCATGATGGCATCTCTTACGTATAGCCCACAATTTGTGTTTTTGATCTGTCTGGGAGAAACTGCTTCATTTTATGAATTCTGTGGTTATTGGAGTTGCAGTGCTATCAGTTCATCTGTGTCACAATTCATTGCGCAGCACTGGTAAACAGAACAAAGAGGCCCAGCAGACGACAGACAGTGCTGTGCGTAGTCTGCTTCCCTGTTTGTCCACTGTACGTGTACTGTGCAGTTAATCATAATAACAAGCCTGATCATTGCATTCATAAGTTAACCTCGACTAGAAGCTCTTCAACTCTACTAAAGTAGAGGGCAATGCTGCCCCCTTGATTGAGGACCTTGTGCTTCAATAATGTACCTCAGTGATAGCTGTGATGAGTCACTTGAGAAGTACTTAAAGGCCCTGATGCATTTTAGCAGATACTGAGAGGGCATGGTTATGCAATTTTAGCTTGGGAATCTTCCAAGAAGCACATTATTTAAACATTGGGACTGGAGCTCTTCAGTCACGCCAATTATGAAAGTCCTCATATACTCAAATGTTTCGAAACCTGGACACAGTGATCAACGAACAGCGTGGGGATGGGGGGGGGGGGGGTGGTAATGCTGATGCCGAGTCACCTATGAACAACAATATAAAATATGAAACAGCACTTTTTTAACAAGCACAACAAGAAATTAATGTCTCGGCAGGCACTCAAGCAAAACTAGGTAAGCTGTATTTTTCAACATTTCTTCAGCCAGTTTAGCCATTTCATAGCAGGCAGTGAGTCGCAACGAGCACTGGTGGCACTGGTCTAATAAATAACCTCCCCCAGAAAGGTGCCTCACATTGTCCGGAGTTTGACATAGACGTTTGGAGTTGGTGTGATTAAAGAGCTCTGGCTGTGACCACTTAGGACAAGGTGCAGTGCTGCCCTCAGCTTTATGCAAACTGAGCTCTCTGTGTGGGGGAACGATTAAGATTATGAAGGCAAGCTTCAAGCCCACTCTGGTGATGTCAGAAGTTCCACAGCTTCTGTTCCCTTTTATCTTTCCGTGAAACATTCCACTATGCCTTATTACTGATGAGTGAAATTTTTAGTCACTGAGTGATATTAAGTTCACTCCCTGCCATTATGCAGTAGAATCTCATTAAACAGAACCTCAATAGACCAAAGATGCATATTCCAATAAACAGGAGTTCTGTTTACCAAGAAAGATGTGCAGGATTGCAGCACTATACTATGTCATACACCCTCTTAATACTGTTGTCAGAAATGTTGAGCATTAAGAAGTTAATGTAGCCACTAGTTTAAATAAACAAACAGAAAACAACAAGCTGCCTGGCATTTAAAATTTTATTCTGCAACCAGTATAGTCGCTGACCAATAATTCGGACTCGGCAGGTACCGCCTGCCCGTCGAACTAGATGTAAGTCCAAAATAACGGATTCACCTCAAATTAAAATACTTAATACAACAAGAAAAAAGGTTTCCAAAGGCATTGCTACGCGCACATATGCTTGCCTGTGGCCTGGTGAGTCTGTATCCTTTGATTGTCGTGCTGTCGCTACAGATAGACGAAATCATGGTTAATGCATGCACCAAATCTGCATCCTCTGTCGACTTTTAACAGAAGTCGACTGCACTTTGATAACCGAATGATAGTGGATTTTTTTCACAACATTAATTTTCAAGCGCTTGCCTCACCACTCGTCCACTATCGTTAGGACAAACATCGAGGGTGGAATTGCCGCTATTCGAAGCTGGTTGATTCTGAGCAACAAATACTCACAACAGCGACTGCTTTGGTATGTAACATGTAAATTTACGCCCTGGACACCCAATACATGCCAAGCGTCAAGAATGGCTTTCATCACAGATCGGTACTAAAAAAAAATGCTGTTAGAGGTTGATTCTGTAGTTCCATTTTTGGAGACTTGCGAATATTTTTGTTCCGATTAAGGCAAGTTCTTTTGCATCGTTCAAATACAAAACCAACCAACTGGAGAGCCTACTGTTCCACCCAATCAGCAATTCCATTTAAGCGATTTCTGTTTACTGACATTCTACTGTAGTGGTAAAAGACATCTGCATGCACATTTCGTGTGAGCAGTGAAATGTTCTGGTTCCTGGCTCTTTGTGTACTACTTGAATGTCGTTCATTGTAAACATTGTTGTTTCGCTATTCGAAACAAGTGTGTTTCCCTATTCACATATTCATGTTTCACTTGTCCAAGACAGTATGCTTGCCGCTCACTTAATGTTTAGATACGATCTACAATGCTCATGATAAGGCAGCAAATCACTTGACCGCATAATTTTTTGTTTGTGGTATAGTGATGTCTACTAAATGCAAAGAAATTCACCGTGTGTATTTTCCTATGCTTCCCATTTGTTCCTAATGCCATTATGGTTCCACCGTGTATATTATAAATGGCATTATTTTGTATGTTGTATACAAAAATAAAATATACAAGACAAATGTGTTGCATAAATATGTTTATTGCTATACAAGAGTAAATCCCTGAGCTTGCTTACCTGTGCAAATTTATTTCCTCTTAATCTCTCTAAAGCGCATTTTTTAAATTATAAGTGCCATTGCAGAAAACAGCCCAGCTATGTATTTGCTGTGTACATACAATGGTGTACATACAATGCTGTGTACGTACATACAATTTGTGCAGTACCTTTGTTCAAAAGTCCTGCCAGCAGGTCTTTAGGAAGCTAAGAATGGTGCATCAGAATAATTCCATAATTGATTTGAGATTTATATTTACTGGCATATTCATGCTGTTGTATCAACAGTGACTGTCACATTTTATTAATTGGTTATTAATGCGATAAGTAGGAATTGAAGTAGAAAAGAGTTCTCCCAATGACTTGCATATCTTGAAACTTAGAATTGTTGGGAAATACAGAGCTAAAGTTGATGCTTCAGTAGTGGTCAGTATAAAAGGGTGGTAGAATTTCATAAAGCACTGCCAAAGCTGCATTTGATGGCACTCCTTGCATGCATACGTCGGATTCACATGGCCGTTTGAACCTTTTCTGACAGTCTTTTCTGCTGTGTACAAATAACTCTTGGAAGTACAGACATATTCATACTCCGCCACTTTACATGCTTCCTAATATTAGGCAGTGGTGTCATCAGAAATATTGAACGAATATTAGCATAAGCTATTTGCTGTGTTCAATATAAAAATAGAGCAATCTCTTTAGAGCAATACTCTCGTATCTTCAAGGTTATAGAAACTCTTCTACATGCTTCTCGCACATGAAATGATGACATTTAGCAAGTATGAAACCCCGGAAACGCTTGTAAGATATCTTATACTAAAGTTAGTCTCAACAGCCGGACCTGGTGTCATTGACATTATCGTGATGGTCATGACACAGAGAAAATTATGCTGTGTTTGCCAACTTTTATATGTGCTAAGTGTGGTTCTTTTAACTTAAGAAGCACGTGGTAGACTTTCAACAACTTCGAAAATATGTCGCTACTGCTGTAATGCTTCATATTACAATTTCTCGAGTCTTCGATGCTGCTACTTCCTCTAACAGTAAAAGGCACAGAAAAGTCCACTCTTACTCAGTTTCTGTAATTTGGCACGATAACATTTCGGCACATGACTGCCACGTGGGGCGATTCCGCAGGCAATGCGGGAGATCATAGCTCTGTTCACTGTATCGTGAGACAACCTTAGGAGTAGTTTGCTACGCTTTTTGGACGGCTAGGAGCAACTTCATGTCTAGAAAAGAGAGCAAGATCGAATTTACTAGACCAGAGTGTCGTGGAGCAAGGTATTGTGGAGCAAGGCAGTGCATGCATACAGTCTTGTCAATTTCTCTTTCTCTGCCCCTCTATCCGCGTTTTTTTTTTTTCGTGTTGATCTTAATTCTCAACCATGTACAGTCAACTTACATTAATTCGACCCTGACGGGACCGACTAAATTGATTGAATTATCCGGCGGGTCGAGTAAAACGCCAAAACACCACTGATTCGTTTGGCAGTAAATGCCCGATTCGAGCACGCCCTAGAATAAAAGCGCGCCCATTTTCAATGTGTACAAAGTAGAAAAATAATGTGGAATTGACATTAAAGATCTTAAACAAACTATGAATTTAACGCGCTCTCAATTTTTTAGCAAGAGTAACACGCAGAGGTCTAACGCGTTGCACAAATGGCGGCCGGTTTCTTAAAGCCAGCTTTGCCGCAATACAAGTGTGTTTTTTGGAAAAGCATACAACCTCCCCGAAGGCGGTTCTGGTTTCGTGTCCGATTGCACCGCGCAGGCATTTTCGAGGCAATTTTCTGAAAAAATAAAGCGTGCACGTTAGAGTTAGTTAACTACCGTAATCAGGCATGGTGAGCTATAGTTATAGCTTAAAAATCTTCTGAGGGGAGGCCGAAAATAGGCATTTGCGACAGGAGATGATGTTTGTTCCAACACATTTGCTATCCCCTAAGCTTCACAGATACACGTTGTAACTAAAGGGATTGCTATTGAGGTCACCATAGAGGTCAGGTGCATGCGTGCTGACTCTGCCAAGTTTGAATTATCCAGCGAAGACCAATTTTAGGATCGAAATAACGAAAGTGCTTTTTGAAACTTCCAAAGAAATGCATGGGCGCCGGCTGTGACCTTCACTTGGGATTGATTTAACCGAAAAATTGAATTAACAGGGATCGAAATAATGGAAGTCGACTGTATTGTTAGAATTGGTATGTAAAAGAGGTGTGGAGTGTTGGATCGGAGCATGGTGGATGCTGGGGAGTGTCAGATGTGCCGAAGAAGCTGGAGCGGCGGGGCGAGGGGGGGGGGGGGGCATAGTGTAATGCTCTGCGTTTGCTCCTCTGCATGTGTGTTGTTCCTCCAAAATGTTATCAACATACTACGGCACACTAGGGAACAGTCACCTTCTCCCTGTTACTATGATGTAAGCAGTCTGGAATCACAAGCACTGGTACAATTTTGTGTGATGTGCTGTTGCAGCCTACACGTGCCCTTGCCATGGGCTGGTCGTTACAGTGTGGTGGAATGGTACAAAAATTGTTTCAGAAACAATCGTGCATAACTCTCAAAGTCAGCAATAGCTTCCTTCTGTGACCCTGCTGTCTATGTCCAATGTCATGTCAAGATCCACAACATACTTTTTATGGACACATCAGCCGACACACTAAGCACAATGTAATATCTGTTCACTTCAAGAGGTGGGAGAGTTGATACATTCGAAACGAGACATGGTGTTGACGGTGATGCCAATGCACACATCTGTGCTGGGTACAAGCCTTCCTTTGTATCTCCTCTCTTGTCTAGCTGACGTCATTGCAAAAGTTCTCCATTAGTGCATTACACTCTCTCCGCCTCAGCACCTGCGCTTACTCCTAGTCTCCTACTCGCCTCCATACATCCTGTTGCACTCTTTGTCTATAAAGCAAGAAGCAGCAATGATCCAAAGTCGGTGAAGTAGCTAAATATAGAAAATGCAAATGAGATGGTTTATGCTTAATGCGCATGCAGCTCGCACAGGCACTAATCTGGTAGAGAGACAACACTTGGATGAAAATATGTAAAACCTAAATGAGGGCACCATGGTGTGGTTCTATCCATCGGCTGGTCCCCTCTGGTTTAATGTGTGGCTCTTAGACCCCTTACATTTGAAGTCCCAATTCCATTCAGCCGGATTCCCTGCGACGGTGTTAGCATGAAGCAAGCAAGCCGTCATTGTACAGCTGTTGGTTTTTAAGAACCCTATCTCCTGGGTAAGGACAGGTGCACCTTTGAAATTTGTATGTTTCTGCAGCGTCTATCGTACTTTGAGCAGGTCTTATTTTTTAAAAATTGCTTGTGACATGTAGCCAAATTTGGCCTTTTCAAGTGTCTTAGAGACAGACATTACCCATACAAAAAATCGCAAAAGTATGAGTAACTAACTTTTAAATTATTTGTTTGGGCACGTGTTGCTGTTGCGGAAATGAAGCTGGACAATAATTAAGTCTTGTATTTGCAGAAATCAGGAGGTTGTCCAGTATTAATATAACCATCCCCGTTATGTGCCATAAAATACATAAATTTACAGGAAATAGTTTTTAATTGCATAGTGCAAAAACAACCTATAATTGAAATGCCAATGTATTTTTGGCATATTTTGTTAGCAGATATCACTATAAACTGGGCCTACGTTCGGGATTTCGGTTAAGTGGACATGACTCCGTTGTTATCTGGCTTAATTTTCTGCGATTGAATCATATCAATTTTTAAAAATATATTAGTACTATTTATTTAGCTGGCAATGTAAACATTGCGATTTGTGCCCCCTCTTCAGGTAATCCACATGAATAGGTATAATTGTGCTATATGGCGTGGGTGATTAAAAAAGAATCTGTTAGAATTATCAAAGGAATGATGGTATTCCTTTGTAACATGGGTCTTGCGTTCCAAAATCGCTCCTGGGCTATGACGGACGTCGCAGTTAAAAACGCCGGATGGTTGTTTACCGATTGGTTTTCCATGCATACGCGGGCTAACTTTTATGCATCCGGGAAGCGTCTGGTCATTTATGCTTACGTATGCCCATGAACTGTATGAAAGGTTGAAGGGAGAGATAAAGCTGGGAGGGTTGCCCAGGTTGCAGGTGTTCTACCCTAGCATGGGGGTTGCAGAGCCCAGTCTTGAAAAAAGTGCAGCAATAAGGCAAGCAGGTTTGTGTATATGGCGGGTTGTATGCATGCACACGAGGCACATGTTCGTGCAAAAATTTGAACAGTTGACAAGTGTAATCGCAACCAGCCATTCCAGTGTGAGCCGTGTTTGGCCAGAAGTCTGCTGTGCAACGACCACAGTAACACTTTACCAGTTATGGCGTTACGGTCAGATTGTAGGCATCGCGTGCTGCTCAACATAAGACAGAGCATGGCTAAGGTTTGGGGCGCTGCCGTATGGCCGCGGCGGGCTTTCCCTTGATCTTGGCAATCTTTGCGGCAGACTGCAGGATCCAGGGCACGAAGGTAGCCACGCGAGTGTATACACCCGGGTATCCCGGCAGGCCGCACTGGACGCCGAAGGACACGACCCCCACCACCTCCCACACGTCCTTGCCGTCTCGTTTCACTCGTACTGCCAGCGGTCCACCGGAGTCGTGCTGCTCGTAGAAGAGTTCATGCCGTACGCAGTTAGCCAAGGGCAGGTTTACATGCCTCTTTCTTCGGTACTGCTCTGGACCACATCGACATTGTACAGTTAACCTTTAGAGCAAGGAAATTTGCTTAGCAAATGAGAAAGAGGGAGTTTAGTGGGACCTAGATACGTTAGCCTAGCGACAGGCTTCGTATACGCACTACTTCACGTGAAATGGTGATATATGACAGAATGGAAGCGAGAAAATCACATGCGCACATTAATGCATACATGCGTCCTAGGTGCCCTGGCACCAAAGTTATTTACCGAATGCAAGAATGAATTTGTAGGCGTACATCATGAAGCAGCATCAGCTCAGAGCGAACACCTAAAAAAGTATTTCCGAAGGCAATCTATTTAGCTGATGGTTAAGTCTCCGTAGGGATAAAGCAAGTCTGCAGAAATTTACTTGAAGATTGTAAGAAACTTTCAGAAAGGCGTTCCACCGGCTACCGTAAAACTCCCCTTCTCCAACAAAGCTTGTTGCAACTTTGGCAAATAATGCCGGCTAATATGGGTTAGCTCTTTAACAGCTGCTCTACTATGTGACTCGCGCCTCATGCGCTTGTAGCGTGTGCAAGTGCTGAACCCGAATAGGGAAGGACGAGACGGGAGAGGATACGACTTAATGAAAGATGGCGCAGGAAAATAGAAAAATAATAAAGCTATGTTATTGAATTGGCTTGTATTGTAAACCATACTGCAGTTGCAATAATTATTTTAAAATTTGGCACCCATTTTCGAGAATGTGGGAATCGCGCCAAAAAGAAATGCATAAAGCTGTTATTGTCAGTTTATGTATTGTTCCCATTTAATGCGTGGAAAATCTACAGTTGCATATAAAACTTGGCTGCACCGTACCTGACAGGCGTCGACTCCGCCTTCGGTGATGTTTCCTGCGCAGAGGAAGTCTTGGTCGACGCCATGATGAAAGACGGTCTTGTAAGTTCCGAGGGTCTTGTAGAGCTTGTCGCATTGCTCATTGCTCACGAGGGGCACGTCGGCTTCCTGAAGGTTTGTCTGCAGTTTCCCTCCTGCAGATAAAGTCCAGGGGAACGCACGCACTGCAAACTTGACACCCTTGCCATCCTATGTGCAGTTAAATCATTTGTCCAGAACCACAAGAATGCTACATTGCCTCATGCCATTAATTTTTGAGACGAGGTACTGCAGCTGTTTTGAAGGGTACACCCCCTAAGGGCACTCGATATTGTATTAGTGGTACAACCGTCATTCCTCAAAGCGTCGGATAAAAGGAAACTCCGTTAATTTTCCTTTTTTAAAGCGCAGCTCTTAGCCGTCTGTTCCTGCGTTGAGTGTCGGCGTCCGTCGGCGTAACTGAGAGAACGAGCACCCGAGCACCCCGAAGGGTGAACGAACGAACGCGGAGCGCAGCGAGGAATGAAACACGGTGAGAGCGAAGAGGCAAGTGGAGGGGGAGGGTGCAGCGGAAGCATGAGGAAGAAAGCAGAGGAGGAGAGTATGGCGAAAGGGTGAGGAGGAAAGCGGAGTGGCGAACGAGACATGCTCCACGGTGGCGACCAGGCATGGGGCGAGCGCGTCCGCCGATACCATATATAAAACAAAGCGCTGGCGTGGGCCATCTGGCGTGGACCATCTGCGCATGCGCTACTCTGTGGCGCCGCCACTAGAGAATGCGCGAGCCACGCGTTCCCGTGTTTGCGCTTCCTTTCTGAACAATGAGCGATATACAATCGGGGGAGATGCTTCGTCTGCCGCTGCTGCTAAACGAGCTGCCCAAGCAGAGGCTCAGTGCCGCCGTCGAGATGACCCTGTCGTCCAGAACCAAATTCATTGCCACAATATATCGTGAATTCAAAACAACTAAACAGCTGCGCTTAAAATTCGCGTCAAGGAGTATCGTAATCGTCGGCGCTTTTTTTTTTTGTGCGTTGCGTTAGATTGAGAACTTACCTCATCAACGTGAGAGTTGGACAATGTTGCTCTGAATATTACCAGCTGTATATATGTTATTTCAGCTTTCCCTGTGTCGTATTGGTGTCGCCAAGTGTACCACGACAAATGTGGTCCATTTCCCAAAGGAAGTCCGACGTCGCCGCTCTTCTTCGCACGATCCGCCGCGGACAACAAATGTGTCCATTTCCACAAGTAGAAAGACCTGGCGTCACCCTTTACCTTCTCGCAGTTAACGACACACCTGAGCAACTTATGTCTTCTGGCAGGCAGAGCTAATAATCTGGCCGACAAAGCAATTTTGGGTGTTCGCGGAACGAAGTACAAGTACATCCGCGAGGCGCCGACTCGCACCCACCAATGTACGACTTGCGCCGCCAGTTTTCCGCCAACCACGCGTCCCCTTCACGTGCGTCTGTGACGCAGTTCGAGAGAGTTCCTCGACGTGGAGACGTTTATTTCACAGACATTTCCGCAGCAGAGCAGCCTGCACATTGTTTCGTCTTTCTTAAGTTTCTTTACTTACGCGAACTCTTGCTATTTATGTGGATGGAGTCACGAAACAATGCCCATCTCAATGGGAAGAGTACCGCGGAAGAAGGAAAATAAGAAAAAAAAAGGAGACCTAAACAATACCAGGAAGGTTTATCTATACGGGATGCCGGAAGGGAAAAGAAAGTTCGATGCTCTAATCTTATTCAAAAATGCTTATTCAAAAAGCCAGTCTAGTAGTCTAAAACGTTCGGAAGTTCCGTCAGGGGCACAAATAAGTGGCCGGGTGATCGCCCCACATTAATATGGGGTGTAACGGTATGTGTAATTTGTATAATTCGCGATGATAATTCCGTATTTGTGCTGCCATATGTGGTCACATGACAGAAATGTGCAGTATTAACAGTTCGTGGGCATCTATAGCATTTTGGTTCTTCCATCGCAAGTAAAAAAAAAAAAAGAATGTGGAGGAGGTGTCTGTGTGACCTATCAGAAATCGACACGAAATTGCTTCATTGAGGCGTTCTCGATGATAACACGTTTTCCATTCAGCAAGGACAGGATTATTAAGTTGCAGTTTGTTGTTCTCCCTCGAATTCCGTTCACATTTCGTATGCATACGAGCGCTCGGCTAATAAATAGACGTCTTTATTTTTGAAACAGTTTGACATTTCGATTTATATAGACTTGGGTACCTTCTTTGAAAGTTTACTGAAAGCAAGCATTATTTCACCAGCACCCCTAGTTACAGTCTAGTTCTAGTATACTTCATCCCAGCCCCGGACAGTAGCCGTCCAAACTGGCGGGCAGGTCACTACAGCTGAAATTTTATATATGCCTCTCTGTCCACTTGTCAAATATCTTTGCGAGCAGCACGTTTATGCAAGCAGAAAAATCGGGCTGCGTTTTTCTTATCCACGGGGGAGCTCATCGGTGGTGCACTTTCTACGCGCAACTGTATGGCGACTGGGACAAAACAATTGAGGGCTGGTCGTTCTCGGGAGAACAATCAGGTTATCATACTTTCAACAAAGAAACAATTATATGTGGCTACTCAAAATAGCTTTTTACCTCCTTGCCGATTTTTTTTCGATAATGTTTTTCTCTCTCTCCTTTCCGGTAATCGATATGTGCCTGTCATCGGCATACGCATGCTTGCAGGCAGCGGCTGGCGAGGGAACTTGTGTGTTCACTTCGAAAAACGCCTCGACACCGGCCTTGAACAAAGCTGAGACCCCCGAAAATTTCTGGAGTCTTGCTTTTTACATTGGCCCGTCGGCTTGCACCTCTTGGAATGGGCTCTCTTTGTGTGTTCGCCCTATTCGTACCCATCTAGCTGTCGTGTCCCCTGCATGGGAAGCGAAATGCCCGAGTAAATTGCCCGAATAATCGCTTTTATAATTATTGAAAATATTCACTCTTTACCTTTTTGTACCGCATTCGCAGTGCTTTCTCTTATTGCGTTCTTTTTTCATTGCACGAACTCACTTGTTGGCCCATATTCAGTTGTCAGCCGTCACCGCTGCGGTCAGCATAACTCTGCGCAGAATTCGCACTGCTAAGGTTCCTTCGGCCTACGGCCCTTCATGATAAACTTTTAAGGACATCGCCACATGCCGCTCTATAGTGTACGTGGTTCTCTGTCTCTCCCTCATTCTGCTCTCTTTTTATCCCCCTGCCTCTTCCCCCCTCCCTCCTCTGTGCAGGGTAGCCAACGGGTACCACACGTGGTTAACCTCCCTGCTCTTCTACGTATCCTTGCTCTCTCTTTCAACAACCACAAATATAGTCGCTTTTTCCTCACTCAAACGCGAGCTGGAGCGGACAGGTAACCCAGCCGTTTACGCCGCACCTTTCGCCCATTTTTTTCTTGGCGCGACGGTGAAGACGCTTAGTGCGTGTGCGTGGGGGAGCGGATCACCCCCGTGACACCGGCACCACAGTGCGGCTTTTTTTACTGCTGTGTTGCACTTCGCTACCTTCGGGATCGGCCCACGTTAAGCTTGCCAAGGAAAGCGCAACGCTTTGAAAGCTGTAGCTCCATTGCACTTTGAACGAAACTGCGATTGTTTCACCCTGCCGTGAACGCCGACGTTGGGGCTTCGCATACGTGTACGCACCGAACCCGTTGTGCCCCCAGCCCAGGATGACCCCCTGGTGGGCGTCGGGCGACTCGTCCTCGTCGGGGAGGCAGGCGGCCGGCATCTGAGACTCGCTCACGCCCGCGTCCTTGTGCAGAAGCAGCAGCGCCACGTCGCTGTTCTGCTGCTTGCCGTTGTAGGCCGGGTGCAAGTGGACGAGCTTGACCTTGCGCTCCACCGTCTGCGTCATGGCGCCGCGCACGCGGCTTTTGGATATCTCCAGGCTGCCCAAGCGCACGAAGAACTCCGTGTCATTCCTGCGTCGATCGAGGGAACAGTCGCGGAAGCTTGGCGCCTTATTGGTAGACAAAGGGAAAGAAAAAGACGGTCGCCAGGCTTCTCCCGTTGCTCTCCTTATCATCATTATTGCGCCCTTAGCCTGTGCTTTGGCCTGCGCCCAGGACAAAACGGAAGTTTTCCATGGAATGGCACTGATCGTAGAGAGGTCATTTGTGTGTCTGCCAGGAAGGACTTGTGCGTATTATTTGAAGTGTATAGGAGGCGCTGGAAGGGAGTTGAAATCTAGAAAGGAGCCATAGTTGACGCTTGTGTACCAGAAAAAGACATGCAAGTTGTTTCCAGCTGACCATCATACGCGTATGATGTGTATTTCTAAACCCTTTTTCATTGTCATGTTTGTTTGTCAGTGTACTTTTTGAATGCCCTTTCTGTTACGATCCCTGACGGGATTGACAGTATTGCATAAATAAGTAATATATATGCGCGGCGTACATCGAAATTTTATTATTATAGTTTTTCTCCGCAAGGGTACATAAGTTAACCATTGACCATTCTTGGGGTAAGGATGAAAGTACGTGAAAGACGAGCGTCGCTTCCCCAAAATCATGTCGATCACGTCGAAGTCATCAACCAGATTTCGGGGAAGCAAGCTTCAGCATGGTTCGCTACCCGTCATTTTTGTTTTCCCCCTCGATATAGCGCTGCTGGCAGCGGGACACCCAGCCACTCGCCCCGTTGAGTGGCCATGAGATGTAGCATATATGCAAATGGGATAACCAATACTCACGCTTTGTAGAAGCAGTGTGCAGCCGACAGAACCACCTGCTTCGTGATCAGGACCCCGCCGCACCAGAAGTTATCCACCTTGATCTTGTCGCGGAACACTGCCACCTGGAGAGTGAGAGATGTCTGCCAATATTTCGCTAGGCTTAACATATCCTGCAAGCCACTTAGAAAGCGAAGTAGTTCTACGTGAATCTGTTGGCGTGATGTGCTAGACCTTTGCTAGCACTAAGAAAGCAAGCACACGAGCAACGCGAACGTCTAAGGTAAGAACGCTGCACTACCATTTCGAACGAATCAAGGATGCTAGAGACGCATACAGCGGTCGATCACATCTGCCATTTCTACTCTGTTGGCATATTTCATAGTCTAGTCCCCCATTCACCCTTCATACACGTAATACAAGCTCTGTTCTGATCTTTTGTCGCGGGACATTCCAGGGGCCCGCGAAGCATCGAGGCAGTTAAGGTTCCTGCCTCTATATCCGTTTCTCTTATCGCACCGTCGTACCTTCTTGTTGTATGTGAACAATTAATTAAAATCGATCGATTCATCGGTCAATTGACTAAGCGCTGTGGGGGCGTTCTAAATATACTTCGCGTTGAAACAAGTGTATTTCCGTCGCGCAACGTTGCTAGCGGTGCGGCATTGGTTCGTCTACAGTCGCAAACGCTGTGTGGAACTGACAAACACAAACGCGAACAAGTAAAGCTAGCCCACAGTATGTCATTTTCTACCGTTTTCACTAGTGATACCGACATGACTCATTCTTGCGGGGCGCTGAGTTTCATGGCCACAGCGTGTGTTACATGTGTGTTAGAACGTCTGAAAGATGAGCAAGTTGGTAAGGATTCAAGGGACTGAAAGGCAGGCGCGCAAACAGGGACATGAGTAGAACGAAAAGGACATGGTTTGTGTTGTCCTTTAACGGTCTGCTTCTGCCCGTGCTTTCATGTGGGCAGTACCATGTTTAGCAAGTAGTTACGCAGTGGCAGCACATCTCGACCTCTATTAGCGCCTCGTTATATATATCCTCATTTCCATTTACCATCCTATTTCAGCTTATCATGAAAGCATCTGTATCTTGACGAAAGGAACACCTGAACAGCGCCTACGAAATGAAAGCCGCGCAAATGCATTCGCTATTATTGTCTCACCTACGATAGATTGGGCATGATGCTTTCGACACTCCGAGGATACGTGCACGAGTGCCTAGCGCCTTAAATTAAGCGTTTGTCAAAGCACGCTTCTCCGCAATACGACATCGTGTGAAAAGTTGTTTCTTGTGCTTAGCTCCAAAACGTGCTCGTCAAAGCTCGCTTCTCCGCATCAAAATATGTCCAGAGGAGAAGCCAACTTTAGTGCACGGCTCTATAAAGTGTTCGTCAAAGATTGCTTCTCCACAATACGATGTCCTTTGTGGAGA
The DNA here is from genome assembly GCF_050947875.1 of Dermacentor variabilis. Lineage (NCBI taxonomy): Eukaryota > Metazoa > Arthropoda > Arachnida > Ixodida > Ixodidae > Dermacentor > Dermacentor variabilis. The sequence continues at coordinate 52,673,622 of NC_134571.1, read as the reverse complement.
AGCTGTTTTTAGTGCGTGGCTACCTAAAGGGCTTGTCAAAACTCGCTTCCTCACAACACGACGAATTCCGGGGAGAAGCCGCCTTTACTGCATGGGTCCCGAATGTGATTGCAAAAGCTCGCTTCGCCAAAAAGCAAAGCTTTGTGTGGAGAAGACGGCTTCAGTGCGTAACTTCTCAAACTGTTCATGTAAGCTCGCTCCTCCACAATGCGACATGGTAATATTTGAATTGTCCGGTGCGGTCTTATAGCGGATAAGGTTACCACTGCAACTCTAAGCGTTGTTACCGATAAACAAGTAAATAATTAAAGGAAGAGCAGTCGAGATCAAACTTAGGTCTCCTCAATTCCGAGGCTGGTGCGCAGACGGCTGCACTTTCAGAACATCTGCATGTGTTCCGAGGTTCTCATGCCTCGCAACGTAACGTACGGTGCACGTACACGCGGCTGTTATGACGTACACGCTAGTTGATCCGTCATGGATATCGAGTGCACGAGAGCAAACAAAGATTCAACAAAAAAATAAGATGGATGGAATAATTTTCTTTTCTGGCAAAAGCACGTTTCATTTTTTTTTGTCTGATACGGCCCAGACACGGGAAGGTAGCTACTTACCACGAACGGGTACTCTCCGTGACTGCGGACGCTTCTTCCTCCAAGCACATAATGCACTGGGAACCGTTTCTCGTCGCCCTTGCTGGGGGGATTCCGGCCGCATACTGGAAAGCGTTCAGTTATCGTGCAATGTTGGCCGTCTGATGTGTATCGCGAAGCGGTTCTTATAAGTAAGAATGATTCGGCACTCAAACGGTAGCGGTAACCTGAAGTGCGTTGCCGCGGCTGTCGCGTACGAATGCGGCACATGCGCAAATGCCACTGTTCGAAGTTTGACGTTTATTTGTCCCGCCTGCTTACAGGAACTTACAGGTACGGGAGCAGAGGCTAAAGGCTACATAGCCTGACAAAAGGCTTCTGCTGCTATTACAGTTTGGTGCGCAGGCCGATATATATGACAAAATATTGTACCTCTGATCATTTGGAGCAAATATATATTTCACAGTAGAGAAAGAGGGTAAAAAAAGAGAAGAAAAAATATATCGCCTAAATTTTATACATTCTCAACATTCACACAACTAAATTAACACAGACGTGTACATCAGGTGAAGAAAAAGAAATACATTTGTATCACAATGCGAAATGACAAGACAAAAAAATTTCATTATTTAAGCAAACTCAATATCATTACGCGTCAGGATGAACTTCACCGTGGTACTAGAATGTATGTAATCAGAATCTATGAGACCATGTAAGCGATTGAGAGAGAGAGAGAGAGAGCTCTTTATTAGAAAAACAGAGAATTTTGCCGGCGCGTATATAACCGCTGGCATGTTGCTCTGTATAGGGATGGGGAATGGGATTAAAAGATTTCAGAGGAGAGTGGAAGAAAAAGAGGATAAAAATAAATATGAAATGTCCGAGTGGACCTGATACAAATATTTCCAGGTGACATGGCGGGTAAATTTAGGTTTTTGTAAGCGATTTAGAGATGCCGTACTTGGTGTTCCATGTGTTGTTTACCATAGTTTGTCCTCTATGCAGTGTTGCCGTCATGACGGTCATCGTTGGTGAGGTCCTGAATAATTTTAAAAAGACAAAAATTAACGCGCTGCGCCTCTGCCGACGGCGCGCCATTGACGTGCGCACGTTTATTTTTTGCTGCGTCACCTTTTGGACCCCACCGCCCGCAGTTGTAGTCCGCTCAAACGCCAAGGGAGGTTATACATTAGTTTTCGCAACTGTATCTGCGCTTGTTTTTATTTTGTGGGCGGAGGAATGTTGTTTGTTATCGTAGAAAATGATTGTCAACGTTATGTTTTTTTTTATTACGACCCAATGACATCACTGTGACGTCACGGACCACGCAGTATTCTCATGTACTGGTTCCATTCAGTGCGCGAGAAGCCTATAACAAGTAGCTGATGTACTGTCCGCTTGTTATAGAATACAGCGTTTTCCTATTAGTAAAAAGAATCACAGAAGAAATTTATTAAACTCGGCAATATTTCCCATAGTCTGCTACGTCTCGTTGAGCTGGTGCGGGAGTTTACAATTTGTCATTGCCGCGCGCCATTTTTCTTTCTGGCACATAAAGCACAGAAAGGCAATGTATTTGGCAGTCCATCAGTGTAACTTCCCAATATGGCTTAGCATAATACTTGCTGTTTGTTTCTTTATGGCTTAACTTGCACCACCGAAAGAAGCCAATGCTTTTGAAAAAAAAGTACGTGGCGTGCTTATAATGCCACACCTTGAGGTGGACGTTTCCTCTGCAACAGTGCGATCACGAAGACATGAAATACACAAGCGTCGCTGCTCGTTCGTTAACATCTTTTCTGTTATGAGTAATGACGCTTTAAGTGACATCACTGCGCTTAATGGAGAGTCTCGCCTGTTGTGTTGTTCTGTGTGATGGTGACGAGCGCTAAAGTGAAAGCTCTGGCGCTCGAGACTGAGTGGACTACACACTCTAGCGCGGAGGCCACGTGGCGCAGGACGACGTGCAGTCTCGCAATTGCGCTTCTGGCGCCAGCAGCATAGCCACAGAGCACCTATAGGTATAGCCAGTATAGCTTCATTTTCAGTGGTGTCATGTTTCCAAACAAAGTGTAGTTGGCGTTGCGGTCGAGGTTGAAATTTCATCTGTGGTCACCCGTTCTGCTTAAGAAACGAAGGGCGAGCGAAGCATAGTTATAGGCGACTGCGTACGTAGCCTGTTCTCCTGGAGTACGGCCAACATGCGGTCCTTGTCGGCAGCGGAGCGCTGCGGTCTCGACTCCCGGCGGCAGCACACGTGGTCCGGGAGCTCGCACGTGTTGGATCGCTCGCGCCGGGCCTCCGGGCACGACGACTCGGGAACGCAGCGGCCAGGCTGATCCGACGACGGCGCCTCGCAGTCCGAAGTCCGCATAGACAAAGACCCTTTCGCTGGTTGCAAACAGAGACCCCGAGATGTTTTCGCTCTAACACGTCTGAAACAGCCATTTAATTTCAGCACTCAAGAAGCAAAATGGTAGGCCGCAGTCGTGCGCCATTGTAGGGCCCTCCATCTGCCACGTCCGCTCTTACTTTGCGATTAATTACAATTGTACATAGACTGGCCTTCCTTCGCATTAAAAAAGAAGACGTGAGCATGGGACGTGAGGCTTGTTTATTATGTCAGGTAACCTCAAGAACATAAGATAAGGAACAATGGACTCGGTCAGTCCCTATTGATAAGACCACAGCAACGCCGAATGCTGATGGTCCCTCTTCTACCGTCGGACAGTTCCAACTCTCCGGGGCGGAGATTTCACCCCCCCCTCCCCTTCTTCCTCTCTCACGCTCGGCAACCACAGACACGATGGCTTGCTTGAATATCGGAGACACTTCCGGTACAGCCACCGTACCTCCGGGCAGGGGCGGCTATAAAGGCCGTCGAAGGGAGGCAGCCGACGTAGCCACATGCTCTACTCACCTCCCCTGACCCTTTCCCAACAGAAAAATCCTGGCGCCGCCCCTGCCACCAAGATCGGTGCGATCACTCGCTAGAGCAGTTTTCAGGTGGTTCTGAGAACTACTGCCTTGTGTGCAGGAAACAGGTCATTCATTGCGCCCACCATATTCACTCCAATTTCTCAATATCACTTTGTCTAATCACCTGTCAGTTCTGACTGCGTTCTCCTTATTTTTGCGAACTTTGTTAGCATGTTACTGTGATACGAGCTATATGGGCCCATGCATATTCACAAAAAGCTCTTGCGCTAGAAGTGTTCGGAAGAACAGATTACGACCAATCCCTATGCTGGACATGTTATTAGCGAAGGCCGCCCGCCAATGGCAAAGAGCACTTACGAACGAACATCTTTGTGAATTTGGCCCCTGATCTGCGCAATACACGTGACCTGCACAGCATCACTTCACCTCAGCCTCAACTAAGGTATCAGCTACTCTCGCATGGACGCCTACTCAATACCTCTATCTTTAGCTTTACTAATACCATGTTTCGTTCCATCGCTTGCTCTGCAATCCTCATATTCCATTCTGCTTTCTTTGTACTACGCCGCACAGTTATTTATACAGATGTGCTGTTCCTCTCTCATCTAAAGTGCTGATGATACCAAGAGCGCCTTCAGCTCGATGAACTGGTGACGGTTCATCTAAGGTGTGCCAACTAAGTGAGCGACACACAGGTTTTAAAAAGATACACTGACAGCGTTGGTACTCACAATCAATTGGTCAATTGCAGCTTGCGCTCGCGATATTGTCTTGTTCACCTTTGGCAGCATGATACATCCGCTCCCTAATAATGCCAAGTTTTCTCGCAGCTGCTTTCGTGATTTAAATTGTGTCAACTTGTACTGTTCGGTGTCGCTTATTTTCTGCTCACAGATCAAACGAAACTGTTTAGCCAGTTCTGCCTGATTTCCAGAGCTCGAAACTGTCAAGCCCCGATGTTTCTGCAGTTGGTGATTCGGTGGTTGTCAGAGCTAGCGATTCCTGCGTTCTCACCTATTTGCAATGTGCTATTGTCACTCTCCCGAAGTGAAAGAGAACGGTTGTTAGCTGACATAGGCGTGCCAGAGCATGGCAGGGCTGTTCGGCTCTCTTTTGAACCTAACTGGTTGGTGAACTTGTGGCTTTGTGTCACTCGCTGGCCTGAGTCTGCATATTATCCAACGGCGCCCAGAATTCCCGTGCTTCTTTTTTTTTTTGACTGCTTAGCAAGCAGCCTTGTCCTTTCGTGACAGCTCTCCCTCATTCCAGCAGGACAGACAATTAAGCCAGTTGTTATTTCACTATTGGGAATCTATAGCACTGCAAGAGAGATAAACGAGAACAAAGTGGCTTAACCGAGGTACCGATTTTTATTACTCACATCATAAGAAGCCAACAAACACTCACACCAAGGACAACATGTTGTCCTTAATTGGTGTGAGTGTTTGTTGGTTTCTTATGATGCCAGAGAGACAGAGAGATAATAAACTTTATGCAGCAGAAAAGCACGTGAGTGAATCCCGGGACTGCTGTCCTTTGGTCAATACACATTTCTAAAGTCCAAGGATATCTCCCATGTTGCCTGCATGTGTAGCACAATAAGATTGCTAAATAAAAGAAGGGAAGAACACGAGTTAGGCAGGACGGACGGTGGACATCGTGCTACACAGAGATTACAAACGCATCAATGCTCAAAACACAGCCTTAATCCTATAGTAGCAAAATCAGTTGATGTCCAGAGCTCGTCTTGTTTGCTCATTCTACTTCGGGTTCCTCGTCAGACCGATTAACTCCTCCAGTTTTCAGAAGTGAATATTGTAGCTCGTTGTTTCCTGTAAATAAAGTGCGTTGCAGTGGATACGGTGGGCTTTCTTTCGGACTGTCCAGCCGTTCGCCGTTTAGGCGTCAACCACTGGTATGCCCGACGCGATATTTGTCTTCCTACAGGTGTCGGCACCATGCACAGAATCGTGCCAGTCAATTTGAGTGATAATTTTATTTTGTAGAGAGGCAGAGAGATCATGTTAACCAAAGAATAGTTCAAGCCAATTCAAACCCGTCATATATATACACATGAAAGATACGTTATTTTTCTGGAGTTCTGCTGAGTATTATTACGTGTGTTGTTATTACAAGCTGAGTCGCATGCCTCATGCCGGTAACTGTCACGTCACCTCAAACACATCTCGGTTTGGTCTAGCCCCATCACCTTGTTGTATGGGAGATAGCGCATGTGGTGTAGCTGTATACGTTTTTCTTAAATGCACTCGCACCTGTTGGATATACGCAGAATTTCTTTAAACGAAATTAAAAAAAAAATCGGCCTTTGGTGAAGTGGCAGGCAATTCTTAACACTCAGAATTCCGATGTTATTGGCACATATGTCGATCCTCTTATCTGGTCATAAACATAAATGACCTAGATGGTGGTTGGAATAACAACACAGTCCGTTCATGCGTACGCCTTTATTTCTCTTTCATCACACAACAGCAGTAACGACAGGGTGCTTTCGCAGTATGTTGTGTCTGAGTTTCAACACTGTCATGAAAACTTTCGTCAAGTTCTAGTTCTTTTCAGTATCGCCCGTGACAACATTCGAACGGTCTCGCAGTGGCTCTCACGTAATAAGTCAAGGAAGACTATTATTGAATGAAAACACCATATCGTATCCTTGAAAATGATGGTGTGATAAGCGCGTGTTATATGTACTGACTCGCAAGACCCCGAAGCCGTACATATAGTTTCTCGGCAGGCGATGGCCAGCTAGCTGAACACGTCATCGACTCGCTTGTGGCTTGGTCTTGGCCAAAATGTGCACCATCTGTAATAGTGTGTCGTCGCCAAACGCCTTTCGCCCGAGCGAAAAGTGCGACGCCGAACCTGGAATCAACACACCGAAATCGATCGATTTTGTTTTGCACGCACGACGTCAAAGCATACTGCTATAACGTTGGCAGAGGTGCCCTCTGCTTTGAAGCTGCGCCTCCTTTAATTTTACTTTTACGTAATTTGAGGAGGCTCTAATATCTGCTCGTCTAACTCGAGCCTCAACGATGTGCGCCTCCTCGGCGGATGATTCATGGAAGCGGAAAAAAAAAAAAAAAGCTGTGCTCAAGAAACAGCGTGGAGAAGCGGCTCGTGCACGGTGGTCCCGCTGCAGGTCGGCCGGCGCTGTCTCGTTCGGCGCTCAGTTTTTCCCTCTCCTCGGGTCGATTAAGTGGATGTAGGAGTCTCCGGGCTCGCACTCTGGCTTGTCGCATGGCGCGCCGGCATCGTCCCCCTCCCCTACGCACAAGGACAGAAATGCAGAGCATACCATTTGGCATCGAATCTTCGAATAGAGCTCTTCTGGCGAAAGAGTCCCCTCTTTTTCTGTAGTGAAGAGTGAAGACCAAATCTCGCCGAATGGCGCATGCAAAAACTTGTTCGTGCGCAAGCCGTGGGAGATCGCGGTGATTGTTAGTAAAGCACCCTGTTGTTACTTGCTGCTGGTCGATGTCTGTCTGCGCAAACAGCAGTGACGAGCATGCAGAGGATCGATCAACCAAACACCGTGTAGGGCTAATCGCCGTTTGTGCTATTTTACCGATCGTCAGTGTGAGTGATTAATGTTTTATTTTTGCTGTAGCGATAGAAGCTCGAAACGCACGGTTTAAGACTGCTGGTGACGAGCACGTCGTTAGGCTGTCGACCGAACAAAAAGCACGGAGCATGCACTGTTGCGCCGCTGTAGTAATTCAAGGCCATTTGTGAGCAGTATGGTAAGGAACATTGAATTTGCTTTTAAGAAGCGATTGATTGTGATCTATGGATGCGAATCTGACATCTTAACATGTAACCAGTGACTGGTTTTTGAACATTTAGTCTTTATTTAGTATTTGTGTACGGTACACGTGTGTTTACTAATATGTCCTCTTGAAAGCAAATTGGGTTCTCCCTTTCTTTATTTTTAGAAGGGGTGGGTGGGGGGGAGGGTAAGGTTTGGAAGCACTAGACGAATGCGCGTAAGGAAAGGACTGAGTGCTCGACTTGCAACATGCGTTTGCAGTGTTCGGGCGAGTGAATTTAGATGCGTTTAGAGAAAATAACCCCGCACGATAGAATAGCTACGCTCTAAGCCACACTTCAACTACCCGACGGTACCCGATCTATTACCTGGAGGATTGCTGCCACCGCTAGGTGCTGGCCGCTTGCCTGGCTTGTCAGCTGGCGTTGGCGGAACAACTGGTCTTGACGGAACCGCTGGTCTTGACGGAATCACTGGTTCTGGAAATAATACACGAGAATCGGTCTTTCGCTAGCAGCACATTAGACAGGGTCAATGTAGGCCCGTCGTGGAATAAACTGCCCTTATATTTATCCACGTTTGCAAAACACGTTACCGGTGCATACGCGAAATGGCCGTGCGGGTGAATGTGAGCCCATCCTGCTCATCTTCCTAGCGTGTCTCCAGTTTATCCTAAAGGCTGTCTAAGAAACGAACCGACGCAAATTCGAGATTTTGCTCTTAGATTAAGCACTGGAATTCCCATAAACTGAAAAAAAGAAAGAAATAATCAAATAAACAAAAAAAGAAAGAAAGAACCGGCCGAAATTTCGATATCGGAAGATAGTCACATGAATGGCCAAGATGCGTCGCACTGAGCTGCTTTAACGTAGAGTTACTGCATATGCTACCAAAAGCAGCTACCTTTGGTAGCATATACAGTAACTCTACTTTAACGGTTACGCCTTTCGATGCCGGGAGAAAGCGGCACTTTCGACGAGCCCATGACCGCGTTCGTCTTTTTCCGAGGCCAAGGACGCTCAAATGCAGCAAACGTTCAAACGGGAAATCCCGCCGTGTACACGTCGCACGACCGATGTAGGGCGGCATACACGGGGTCGCGATTTTCGCCTTCTTCCATCGGAGACCTTCTGCGACGTGCATGACTGTACCTCGCTCGCCCGGAGGCCCCTTCGACTGCGCGACCTTCACTTAAGAACGCCGTTGGCAACTTTCTCTTTGCCCCATCGAGAGAGGGTGATGGAGAAGGAGAGGGGGGGAACGCCGCCTCACCTTCCGAGACGCCGTGGGGGAGTTTTTTTACCCGGTAATTACTTCCGCGCCCGGCAATCACGAAGCGACGGTGTCGACTTGTCGCGCGATTGGCTTCGCCTTGCGGCTACGCTGAGTCGATGCTCGCGCGCGCATCGATGCGCACGGAAGAGGCTGAGTGGCATGTACACGCACACCGCAAACCCGCGCGCCCGTGAACTTCAAGGGGAAGTTCGCGAGCCAGTGCTAACGAAATCATCGCATTGGCGGCGTGCTTCCTGCCGCGTGTTCTGATAAAAATAATGACGAGGCACACGCTGCCTTTGTTTCTCCGTTTCTTTTCTTTACGCAGTGAGGAGATTGATTGCAAAATGTGCGATGTCGTGGCAACGTAACGTGCTTATTTCGCTTTACGGAGCGCTGCAAAATTCATTCGAGTGCTCCAGTTTAGTGTTATAAATTGGGACTAAGCGAGCTTTATCACTTATCGTCTGTGTACTGTGTGCTTGTTGGAGGGCCTATATATACGGTCAAAAGTGGGAAGGTGTCGGAATTCGATGCACGACGAGCGGAGACTGCGTGTTACAGTGTGAACCATTTCGTTTAAAAAGCGTTCGTTCTTACGTCTAAAGTTATATTAAGGTAATCCAAATGGCCTAGCTCTGATACGCTTCGGTGGAAATTTCGAGGATGACAATAAACGAAGAAAAAGAGGGAAGACTGCACGCATCTCATGGACGTTTCTGTGTAGCATCGCGCGTGGCGATGGCAGTGTTAACAGACCCGTGCAATGCATATTTGAAAACGTTACACGTATGTAACAGCGTAGACAATCAACAAGCTACAGCGTGGCCTTTCTTCATTTTTCTTTCTTCTTCTGTATTTGCGTTAACAGGGTATTTATTACACCATCAAACATGGTTTCAGGCAGGCGCACCTTTCGTTATTCGTTTATGAGTTTTTTGAAAAACAAGATCATTTTTGTCTAGAGAACGAGCTGTCCGTAACTGTACACTGTACGTAACACTTTAGGCAACTGTTGATACAGAGAAAAGCGGGCAAAGCTCGATTCAAGCGCGAAGCCATCCCGCGAGGGAACAAGCGTTTCTTTCAAAACCCAAATAAATGGTATGCGAATGAGGCGTTGCCAACGGTACGCTGAACGACGTTCAATATCAGCATGTTTTACGGTATTTACGTGCTCAGCCCAGCGCAAGGTGTTGTGGCACATATGCAAGTGGCTATAGGACAACATCCCCCGTAGTCATTCAAGACGAAAGCCTATGTCACGAAGACTACGTCATTCAAAATGGAAACCGTCACGGACGTGTTTTTAGAGCCTACTCTCGTATTTAGAAGTGCACCTTAACTTGAAGCCCATGCTTGACTTGATCTGAGTGACGCCTGGCGTGAGCTTGCCCGCGATGTTCATATCGTTTCCTTCGGTGTCATGACAGGCGTCATTTAGATCAAGTCAAGCATGTGCCTCAAGTTAAGGGTCATTTCTGAATACGGGATACAGTGCTTGAGGAGCAGGTTCGAAGATCGATACGGAAAGCTCGCTGTGTTTTCCGGATCGGAAAGCACGGCGAGAGAATGTGGGGAGACGTAGAGACAGGTCTGCAACGACCGCGTTTCTTCCTTCGCGCTGCGCCTCCAATGTTTGGCCATGCGTGCAATGCACGGTGGTTCAATGCCGCGAGCGTGTCGTGTCGTCAGTGTCGCCGCGGGGTGCGGCGTCCTCTCCGCTCTGTACTCACCGCCGCCTCCGCTTCCCGGTCGAGGCGGGACCGGCCCGGTTCCGGGGGAGTTCCCGTGCGGTGGCTGGGGGCCCACATCTGCGCGACAACGAAACAACCAGTTAATCACAACGGATACATGCTCCCAAGGGGAACAAGCGATAGCGATCCTGTGCAAGCGAGATGTGCATTAATTGTAGTGAACGCAGTGTGTCCAGTAGAAAGCTCCGGCCTGATTTATTTGGCATCTGAAGACGATTTTTCGGTCCAGCAAGTTTTCTTAAAGGGCGTTGGTGTTTATGGCGCAGCAAACAAAATGGTGGAAGCCCGAGTCCCGTGCTATGCATTCTGTTATAATCGTGGACATGATGTGCTGCAAGCAAGCTCCACTCCCAGGAAAAGAAGTGCACTACTGCTGACTTTCTGCCTTTCGGAGCGTGACAAGTGCAGCAACGGAACGTGTCACAATATAACACCCTGATAGTAACGTGAAGCTCATTTCCGTGCTTAAAATAAATGCCGTAAACGTAATGCGATTTTCACGCGAAACTGTGGGAGGATGAAAGTGAGAAGAACGTTTGGAGGTTCATTCAAGGTGCCATTTCCGGCCTGCTGCTCACTTGAGTTCTAAGCGTTAAAGCCATTCGTAATTCCTTTCTGCGGTTGTTAGCTTTACGTACTTGCATATTACCCACGAGTTGGCCTTGTTACTTCTTCAGACAGGCAGCTCTTTGCTCCACAGCACTCTTCAACTTTCACACGTGCGAACGTGGTTGCATGTGAACCTTGTTTTAAAGCTGGAAACCGTGCACGTGCCTACATTCTTTTGCATGTGAACCTTGTTTTAAAGCTGGAAACCTTGCACGTGCTTACATTCTTTAGCTGAACGGTCTAATTTAATGGGCAACGGAGAAAAGAAAAGAAGAACATTGGCGATTTAGGGGTAAATGCGAGGGAAATTCGTTAGCATCACATCGCATATCTTTGTGGTCCCGAACGCATGATTGAAACCCCGTTCACCACATCGCAAATTGATGCTGAAGAGCTCTCTCGACACACGTCCTTCCTATTCGAGGGGAGCGAAGTGAAACTGATGGTGGTCCGGAACGCGCGCGCGCGAGCGCACGCACGCACGCACGCACGCACGCACGCACGCACGCACGCACGCACGCACGCACGCACGCACGCACGCACGCACGCACGCACGCACGCACGCACGCACGCACGCACGCACGCACGCACACACGCACACACACACACACACACACACACACACACACACACACACACACACACACACACACACACACACACACACACACACACACACACACACACACGCACGCACGCACGCACGCACGTACGCACGCACGCACGCACGCACGTACGCACGCACGCACGCACGCACGCACGGAACCGCAGGCAGCAGTCATACCTGGAGGATAGTTGTCCTCTGGCCCAACGGGAATCCCAGAGCCACCGCCATAAGGCGGGTAGGGCTGGTGAGGTCCTTGTGGTTCCCGTCCTGCGTCGGCCGCGGATGAGAGTATGCATTCGTTAGTGCGCCGACGGCGCGCAACCGACTCGTTCACCGGTCTGAGCAGACGATCCGGCGCATGCAAGTATGTACCTGGCGGATTGCCTTGGGGATTGAATGGAATTCCGAAGCTGCCACCTGGTGGCAAATGCGGTATCAGGGGAACGTAAGGGCCTGTGACGACGTAATCGGGCACAGAGTCATTCTACGAGCACAAAGTGGGCACTGTTGAGTTGATTGAACAGCGAAAACATCGTTGCTGTTGGAGAAAGGAGGCTATGCGCGAGGTGTGCAGTGGGCATATTATGTGCTGTAGTTATGTTTCATAATCACAGCTGAAAATGTGTCACGTGACTCTGCTGTGTAGCATCTCAACGCAAGTGGGTGATTTATGCACAGTGACCACGGTAATGGGAATCTAACGTAGACCAGCACATTATGGGCAGCCTTGAAATTGTGCATACAAAGTTGTGTACCGCCTTGTTTTATTTTTCATTGTATTAGGACAGCGCATAGTCTTTGCCAGGAAAATTATAGTACGCTGAGCCTTTCAGTTGAGTTCAGCAAAAGGAAGTGTCTATCAGACGCTCTCCCTGAGTGCCCTATTCGACAGGTGATGAACGCCTCACCTCTCGCGCTTTTTTTTCTTTTTTCTTTTTGGCGAAGGCAAGGGTACTTACAATATATAAACGAGAATTACCAGCTGTTCGCCTTTTGCCCTTACAGCGCAACATTAAGAGAAATATAATCGATCTTGGCAGGCAGCCCGAACGGAAATTAAAGCCAACACTTAGTATTTGTCTTCTGGTGCGCCACAGTATCTTTTATGTGTTGCTGATTTCTTTTTTAACAGCAACGTACGCATATTTTTCTTTCTTCTCTCCTTAGCGAAACTCGCGCCGTGTCCAAGCACGTCGATTTCATGGCATTACGCAAGAGCCTTGCGACGTTTCGCACGGTTGTCGGCGTTTTCGCTTTCACAAAGCGTATTGGTCAAGTGGAACAAAAGCATTGACCTTGCCAGCTACTCGTTCAATGGGGCATAGCGCCAAGTCATTTAAGCAGCACTATGTACTTAAGTGTATATATTTCTCTCTCTTTTCTTTTCAACACAGCTGCGACGCGTGAACAATAGTATATGAAGGAGGAAAATGTTTGTGGCTAAAATCACTGTGCTTCACGAGCCGTTGCAATCATTCCTAGCTACCACGGTTCAGCCACTAATGAGGCTGGGCCTAGCAGAGAAGATTTAGGACGAAAAACGCTGGACTCTTATCCCAGACAAAAATTGGGGACTCGGAACGTCACGCAATAAAGTTTTATCTTTCCACGGGCTGTGTGATTGCTTCCAACTTGTTCATTTAGTTGCCGGAAGTATGGTCTTAACATTGAGAGGAGGTGGATCTACTCACTACAGTTCATGCAAACGGAGGGCATGCGATTTCCCGTAAGACCGATTTACCTGGTATCGCTCCAAAGTTGTGCCCTTGAGGTGGGAGTCCGAGGAAGCGCGTATAGTCCTCAAACGAATTCACGCCTGGGATGTTGACTCCGTAGGGGCCAAACGGTCCAACTGAGATGTACACACGACACAATTGCAGCGTTAGGCCGCAGACTTCCCACTAAACGGTCTGCGTTTTCTGCCGCCTCGACTTTGTGTAACCCAATACTCCTCCCCTCACTCGCCCGCTTTGTCCCCCCCCTCTCTCTCTTGACAATTTCGCTGTTAAAGTCGCTTCTTTTATTCCACTGAACCAATGGTGACTGGTATTGAGCGCATCGACTCTTTTGCTTGTTTCATTCGACATAAAGGAAGATGTTCCTGGTAGTAACGGGGCAGGATACACTGCCACCCCTTCACACAACAACCCGTTCAGAGTTTAGAAACAGCCATGCGTTCCTCTTGTTCTTACTTGTTCACCGGCAAGACGACGCTGGCGGCACACGAGCCGATAAGGAACAACGGCTGCTTCCCGCCATTCTCAGCAGTGACAAGGTCATGGAAGCAGTTCAAATGGATTATGCGTGCAGGCTAGTTCACAAGCGCCGTTAGAAGCGTGAGCATCGTTCAACGTCAGCTGAGTGGAATGGAGAACAAGATGCGTGGTAGTCGTCTTCAGTTACTTCCGCGAACATGGACAAGAAAGCATTTGGCACCTTTAAGCTTTATTAATTATTTTTTAAAAGAATGTTTATGCCACACTGGACGCGAAATTTACTGACAGCTTTGGTGGACCTAGTCTGCCAAATACACAGTTCTATATTTTCTCGAGCATAATTGTGTCTCTCTGTCCACATCCCAAGACGGAAAAGCCACAAGCAATAATAATGTATAAGAATGTAAGCATGCACCTTCTTTGTTTTCGAACGTAAACTTTCGACGCACGACACGATGTCACGGCCAAGTAAAATTTAGAAAGTGCGACATCACAAACAGACTCGGCGGTACATGCTGGACAGTTCGTATTGGGTACCATTGGTTAGAAGACCATCAGCTCGAGCTGCCGAACAAGAGACAAAGTGGTATGGCGCGGGTTAGCGTCTTTAGGGAAGAGTGAGGAAGGTGCCGCAATGTACCTACGGTCACGATATTCTTACGTTCGGTATACGTTATTTTCTTACGTTTGATATAGGTGGGACAATATGTCACTATGGATTCCATTACAACTGTTCGTCGTTAATCGGCTTATCGTTTTGCTCTCTCTCCCAATTGGAGTGATCGTTACGCACCATTTCCGAGTACGAACGATTTTCTGATTCTGGACTTTCAGTGTGGCATCAACGGTGGACTAAGTGTGGCAGACATAAACCGAGCTATGGCACTTCTCGGCAGGCGAGCAGCAGCGCCTGTCGATTTGCGTAGAGGTTAAGAAAGGATTTGACTCTTCATGGCAGCTGCCATGAGGGGTCAAATGTCACAAAGCACTTTCATATGCAAAAGCGGATTCTGCCATGGCGGACAGCGCATTGCAACACTTACCGTAGCGAGTAGTCACAAAATGCCGTTTTTCTACTATCTTACTGGGTTAAGAACGAAGCTATGGAAATCTCGCACTTGGTTAGGCGTTTAAAGAGCTTTAGCTGAGATAGACATACACTCATATAGCAGTAATATTTATCTGCAGGTGTTCCTTTTCTCATTCTGGCGCAATAACTTTCAAGTAGAAATCAGCGCGTAGTAATTACGAAGCATTCGTTATTTCTTGTCGCGCATGATAGCCTCATAGACTAAAGCAAATGTTGGCGTATAGTATTTAATGTAGTCTGATGCATGACAATGTGGCAATGTCCATTTTTGATAAAGATTACTGCAAATAACAGTGTTCTGATGATACGACATGCTTATTTAATTGCCCTATGGGACAATTATACATATTTATACGTGAATATGTTACACGTCTATCTATATACGTACTGTATCTTCGCGTATTCTGACTGAGGGAAAGTTTCACTGTATATTTCCCCCGTTGCATATGCCGCACGGCCATACTTTACGTCCGCAAATTTTACTCTCCGAAGTGTATCTCGGACGTCGAGATAGTTACGCGTCGTGTACGGCAAAGTTCGTGCCTCGACTTACAATTGCAAATTTGTGCTTGCTACCCTGAATTTGCGTTGCTTTTCAGTAGAGGTCGCGCAGCCCATTAAATATGCAGCGCCATGGCACTGCATATTGTTGGATGTATACGGTATGTACGCTGTTACGGTAAGTGAAAGTAACGTTGTGGCTCAGTGTACGCACACATACGCAGGCGCGCAAATAAGTAAAACAATGTAAAAAAAGAAGTCACACGAGGTGCACGGATGAAAATGCTGTTATACTTAAGTTAGTTTCTTTTATAATTTTGTTTATCCCAGTTTCTTTTTTATTTATACCTGAAACATTGTTCTCGCATAGTCTTTGCGTTCTGTTTCGGCGATTCTCTTAACGTTACATTAACGTTGCTTAACGTTAAATTCATGGATTCAAGCTTTTTAGTTTAAAATTAATAAATTTAATAAAGATTACTGCAAATAACAGTGCTCTTCGCCATTGGCCGGTAGCCTTCGTTAATAATATGCCCCGCATCAGGAGAGGTTGCCATCTGCTTTTATGCACAGTTTCTTTTTTTTTTTTTTGCGTAAGAACTTTTTTGTGAATACAGGCTCCGAGCACCTGCACTAAGGTCGCAGCACGTTAAAAGCGACGGTACACGCTTTATATTAGATATAAGAGCAGTTCGTCTTTCCTCCGTGGAGATGCATAGCGAGCGTCGATCTCAGCTCTCGTTAAGCATGCAGGCAACAGCGCAGACGGCTCGCAAGCAAGGAGAGGGAAGCCAGGGCAGGCGAAGCATGGAAGTCGTTTCGCCAAACCTATACGTGCATACACGCGAGTTTCCGTGTCTTGCCAAACTCGTGGCGGCGCACGTGAACAGCGAGATGCGAAGACGCGTGGAGCGAGAACGGGACTTACTTGCGCCGGCATGTGGGCCTCCCACTGCCGGTCCTAGCCCCGGGATCCCTTTAAAGATGTCGTCTAACACGTTAAACGGGTCCAGCGGGTTTCTAATATCTCCTGCGTGTACAAAAGAAAAAAAAAACGCACGTTGAATAACAGCGATCGGGTTTCGGGGGTGTTCGAGCCTCCTTCCCACCCTGCACGCCTTTGCTCACCAGCAGCTATATATATATATATATATAGCGCTCACGGGCCGTGCAAGAGGCCGCGGGTTCGACATCCCGAACGCGGTGAGCGCATGCAGTTTGACGGAGGTGGAATGCAAGAACACTCCTTTTACTACGTGCCTGCATTCAGGTGCTCGCTGAATAACCCCAGGTGGTGGAACTCAATTCGCAGCCCACGATTATATAACGTCTCTCACAGACCGTGCGTTTCTATGGGACATTTGCGTTTAATAGGAATGAGTGTCCCTTACTGGATGATTTTTCTACGCACATTACGGCGGTATTTAAGGGTTTTTTCTTGTACCCGTGTTCAGGCGTATAACTAACTGACCCCTGAGCGTCAACATCTCCTGCGGCAGGAAGTTTTAGCCGAGACGTGATTAGCTGCGGTGTTTGAAAGTGGCACCGAGGAAAGCGCGTCACTTGGACATTCGATGTTGGTTCTCAGGGAAAAAAAAGTGCGCGCCTTCTTGCTTAGCTTCGCAATGCCTCCAAAGAGTCTGGCAAAAGCTATATACGAATGTAGCTGATTTACCTGGAACCGCGCCTGGCGCTCCTGTGGGCTAATTAAGTGTCGGCAATGGTGGAACGAACCAAAGGAAGTCACACCACTGCGTCCTATTGCGCGAACAGCACATCTATCGGCAGCGGCAATTAGTAGCTAGGGACAGCAGTATAGTTTTGCTTGCGCGTACTGACAGCACATGAACACGGCGCAGTCGTGTTTCAGCAAAAGCAATGCGCGCTACTGCACTACTGCTCATGATAATAGCATGGGAGGGCTCCAAAACGTCAATATAAGGCAGCGGTTAGTTTGCACGCAGGTTATAAATAGTTACACCGGACCGGAAATGGCAGTTCGGTTGCGGTGAAAGCTTTGTATTCGCAGATGCTATGCATGCGCATCGGCGATGAGCCAGTATACTTCTCTGTATACCGTGCAGCGGATTTCCAGTCGGCGACAACTTCATTAATTCCCTTTGGGTATTTTAGCTGTTAAATTTGCTCTAACTAGCTGTAGATATGCCACATGTCTGTCGTGTGACTATCCTGGTCACAGTAACAGCACTCGGCGCTGGCCTCTGCGCTCTGAGCTGTGACGTGAGAAGGACGTCAAAAAGCGGCGCTGTCGTCATACGCCACGCTCGGCATTGGAAAAACGGCCGCCCCGATTCTGAAAGTTTGGGACTCTGGGAACGCAGGGCTCACGTAGCATGATCTCGGGCTTGCTGCGCATGCGCGGAAGTCTTCTAGGTTGTCTTACGCTCGCTCAGAAATTAGCTGTGCCCGTACCTCCAAGCCGATTTCCTAAACCACTCCAGATACAGTGTATATTGTGCCAGATAAAGGCTACGGAGGAACTGCGGGTGCGCCCGCGGGCGCTGCAGACTTTCGCGCAGCTGCAGGCGCGCGGTGCACGAACTGGGCTTAATTTTTTTGATACGAGATGTTTCTTCTCTCAACTCTTTCTTCTTTTTCAACATATTTTCTCATGTGAAATAACTGAATGCTCTTAAGGTGCATCCTCTGTGTATAGGCTGCTACGCAGTTAGCAAGTCGATAGCTTCGTGGCATCTGTGATTGTACCAGCGCCCCTGGTCAGTGAGCGTTCTTTCTCCTTCTCGCGCTGTCATGAGTAGCCGACTTATCATATGTTTGTGAAGGGCAAAGAAGCTACCTGCAGTTGAATGAACTCTATGGACCAAAGAGGAGAGAGAAAAAAAAAAGACTGGAGACGAGGGAGGCTCGGAATGTGCCATGCCTAGGCGCAGGGACACGTTTCAAGGAAACTAATGCGAGGAAAACAGCGCACACGTACGCCTTCTGGCATAAAGTGCAGACACTGGATTAGCTCGAGGTTGACGTCAACGTGCGCTTAGTTGAGCGAACGTCCATATTTCCTCGTGCTTCATGGTCTTTCTTTAGCAGTTATGCGTTGAGAGCGACATGCTTCAGCTTCTAAAGGCCTCGTTTGCCTTTAGCAGCGTTGATGCACTATTCCGCTAGAAAAAAAGAAAAAAAATATGCACAACAAATGTTTGCAGGGTGGAAGAGAACGACATAACTATAGCTATTCGATATAGATGCAAGATCGTCATTAGCTTTAACCATCGTCATCGCAGCCTGATCAGCTTCACTGCAACATAATGATTTCTCACAAACCTTTCCGTTTACTATTCTGCTCCAGTCGTACGCTCTATATACCAGACGAACACCCTGGTCTTATCAATCTTTACTATTCTGCTCCAGTCGTACGCTCTATATACCAGACGAACCCCCTGGTCTTATCAATCTTATCCTATGTACGTCCCTTACTACGTCTCGCTTCAGTTGACGTCCATTTTTTGATCATGTTGGCATAGTTCAGCGAAACCTTCACAGGGAAGACGTGTCATGAAATACACGTACGATATTACACGACATTTGCGCTATATTTAGCCCAACAGAAGAGTAAACAAGTCGCCAGGCATGCACCTCAGCTCTTTGCTCTTGCGTCTGCGCGCGCTATGCCTCTGTACTGGATACGTATTCGAGTTGGTTAAGGCAGTTTGTTTTGACCGAATAACTTATCTATATGCAAGCTAAGCCCATCGCTAGTTTTCCCTTTTGGCTCTTTCTTGTGCCTTCCTTTATTTCTTTTTCTTTTTAGTTTAGACGAGATTAGGCCTGTAGGGAGCTTGCTCTCGACGTCACATATTCCGTTAAGGTTCCCATGGTACTTTCCCTATTTCAGAAATTCCCACCTCTTTCGCTAAGAAAGACAATCTGGCCTCATTTTGGATCTGGTTGGGACTGTACACTGTACGGGAATCGGCAGTACGTCCGTATCGCTGTTATATACAGTGCACATTCAATCCATCTTTTCTCGTTTCTGTTTCTGCTGTTCCCATTGCATGTCACAACATTGGACTCGGGTAAACGAAAACCCTTCCAGTCAGTGCCGAGGCTTTCGCAACGAGCAAGGGGTTGCAGCATACAGACGTCGCGCGGTGACGTCCCAACAGCACAGTGACGTCAGCGGAAGCTCCCTACAGACTGCGTGCGAGAGCGGGACGCGTGTGCACCTGGTGCTCCTCCTCCTCCTCCTCCTCCTCCTGATCCCGAAGCGGGACGTCCCATATTGGGGCAGCACACGATGGGCCTGAGCAGTTCGAAGCCGCAGATGACCGGGAAGTTGAGTCGGATGATGCCACGCAGCGTCTCCTTGCACTTGATCATCGGCATGCACGTCCCGTCCAGGAAGCCGCGGCCCAGCGGGTTCTTGGCCTGGCACGGACCTCGCTCCACTGCCCGGTATAGGGATGAGAAACGGTTGATTCCGGACACGTTCTGCACGTGTCGCAATCGCGATGCCTCTGCGAGCCGCGAAACCGGCAGCATTGCCCGCGCAGCGCCCGCCATCCACGGCGGTGGCTTCGGCGACTATGTCGTTGTGCCGATGAGCACGAAATCGCGGGGGACACTGCCGCGTTCAGATGTGGCCATAGAGCCTCCCGTTACCCTGTTGCTGCTCCAGGAGTGGCGCGTTAAAGCTCATTACTCAACCGATTACTCAATCTTTCGCGACGAAAGGCGCTGCGAGGGTGCATATTCTACACTGGCGATATCCTCCGAACTACTGACGCGTCGATGCAGCGATACGACGAGAGCTGAAGCTGCACCAATGCGCCTTATAAAGGAAGTATACTGCCGATTTCAATAGCGTGGTTTACGCTGCTTTCCACAGCCGATGGCGGTGTAACTTTCTATGGAGAGTGTATGGAGAGCTTGTCCATACGTATCTTCGGAATGCCAGTGTTACTCTGGACAGAGGAATTCGAGGCAAACACGGAGCTCTTAGTATTAATGCGAGCGCACAGGCATCGTCATATATGCTTAAGTTGCTTGTCGGCACGTAGCCCCAGCGCCAAATATTACAAACGTGAAATTATAGTTAATCTTTCTATAACCGGTGCAAGGTCATACCATTGTGTGGTGAAATACCGTATGAATAATTATTACCCCTGTGTTGACCTTCGTGGCTTGTTCTGCAGCGTACATTTACACTGAGAGCACTGCAAGCACCATATATGGTTTCTGGTTTAAAAGACCAGATGTGTTAAGGAAATAGGCGACAACGCTCGTTCTTGTTTTGTTTTCCGCTTCCTTTCTTTTTACTCGTGTTACCGACTGTATTTCTCACTTCTATACATACAGAAGCCCTGTTTATACAAAACCACATTTTGGTGTGTTAGCTGAAGTTGTCTTTTACAAGAACACCATTTGACCGCTTGAATTTTGTTCACGATGTATTACAGCAGGCGTTGATCACGAATACTCATAGGAAACTAATCGGAACATTCGCTAAGTGCCCATTTACGATCGTGGAGCCCTCACCTGACCGTTATTATGAGAACAGTAGTGCAGATCGGATTACTTTGAGCGTTTCTTACAACTTGTTTCAATACACGTATGCGCGGTCGTCAAGGCATATACACTTGCTTTTGCACATCGGTTATGTGGAACGCGCACTACGATACTACACGAATCCTTGCATAGGTGGCCAACCGGACATCTCTGTTGTCCAAGTCACTTCGTAGCTGGCATTTGCTCCTCATACTGAAAGAGCGTCAGGGAATCGTGATATAAACCCAGGAGACATACTACATGACAGGCCACAGGACATACCGAACGTATCTCCGACAGCCCAGATTTCATGCGTGGGAAGCGCATGACTTTACAAAGTTTCACAGTCGCTGAAACGCGCGCTGTTCATACTTCGTGCTTTTTGTTCGTCCGATAGTTTTCATAACACCTGCTCATTAAACGCTTATATTATTCCCGATTCCCATTGCCGATTACATGAGTCGGCTGCTCAGCGTGTTTTTCTCAACTATATGCGCAAGAACCTTCTAATTATAGCGCCAAGGAATGTAAGCCGCTGTTTGTTCGCCGCGACTTCCTTTCTTACGCGAAGCAATGCTATTTATGAGTTACGTGGAACGTTACGCTTCCCTTCGCTGCCGGCGGATCTGGCGCATTTGCATGTACGTGCAGTCAGATTCTACTTTAAATATTTTTTTTCCACACGCGTTCTTGCCCATATAAAAGCGGGGTGAAGATTCTCTCGGACCTGAATCAAGTTTACTACTGCCTACGTATCTACCTACACGAGCAGATAAAGTGTATAGAACGCGCAAAAGAGAATGTTACGCAATTTTCTTATTCACGCATTGTGACTCATCCGTCTGTTTAAGCGTTAGAGAGAACAAAAAAGAAAGAGAGAGAAAAATACGTGGGAGGCCTCCTCTTCTTCCTCACCCCTATCCTTCCATCCTGTTCGATAAAAATGTGCTCGTGCTGCCAAGTGACGGCGTCTACGGGGGTGAGGGGTGGCATAGCTGATGTACGAGGCCTCGCATATGCTATCGCCTTTAACGAAGGCGGCCTGCAAACTGTTCCGCAATCGACGTGCGAAAGAATTCCACCGTCTCGTGGGACTCGTAAATGAGTCAAGGTGCGTTCTCGCAAATTGCTACGGCGTGCCAGCAACAACTTTGGCGTGGGCACCACTCTACCTGTACAATCCGCACGTAACTTTGACCTCCGAGCGACGAACATGGGCAAGTAGAAGACGCGCCGCGAATGCTTGAGCGACGCCTAACAGAAGCTGTGCTTGCCTTACATGTCTTTCTTTTTTTTATCTTTTCTATATCTTTAAAGCATATACAACGCTCATCATTACGTACGGTGGTGCCAACACTGAAAAACTAAATCAATTGAGCTGCTGTGGAACGATATTCTTTCAGCTTACCAAACGTTCAAAGTCAAGATATCTTCGTTCAACCAATTGATGGCAGTTCCTAAAACGAATACGTATTACTTAGAATTCATTTGGCACTCGCGCGCTAAGCTTACCGAAGAACACGGGACAACATCTAATGTAAAAAAGATATATGATCATCTTTACGCTTTGTTCGCGTTTCTGGAAGAACGCTGAGAAGTAAAATGAAAAAGAAAGCGAGGCAACGCGTTTTCGCAGATCACTACATCATGATAACAAGAGTTTGACGTGTAGGCACCACTCTAAACTCATACACCGTCATATAAATTAAGTTAATAACAGAGGCGAGCAACGCAAATGATGCAAATATTTGCAGTTATACAGGTCCCCGTCACACGCAGGAGACAGAGTACACGGGATACGTTCCGAAACTCGAAATCGAAGCTCGAAACCTGTGTTTCTTAAGTTTCACATTTCTTTATTCTATGTGCGCGGTGTAGTGATATGCTTTCTGATACCACAAAACGTCATGTAACTCCCCTTTACTTTTTAATTCCCACAGTCGCAGCTGTTACCTTTCGCGTGAGGGGGTTATCTCGTGCTGTGCGAACACGACAGAAAACAACAGTTAAAATGACAGAGAGAAAACAATATAAAATAATAACAAAACAACAAATAAGAAAAGCAGGCCAAGTATCCGAATCACCCCACTCACCTGATCCCAAGAAGTGAGCGTCGCAACCGAGGTCTGAACCGAGGGCCAGAAGGCCCAACGCTAGTAGGAGGACGCACATTTCCGTTCTGCGTCGCGACGACGCCGACTACACTAGTTGGAGGCGCGAGCGCGCGTCTTTACGAAAGCGCGAAAAAACTCCGCGACGGGTTTCCCCCTACAACGACGTCGGAGCGGCGGCGCTCTTCTCGAAAAAAAGAAAGCGTCGGCGCAAACCCCTCGCAACCGCGCTACGCTTTTTACCCCGTTGCTCACCCTCGGTCCCCAGACTCTCGAATCATGAGAGGGCAACCGGTTGCACTTCTCTCTCTCTATCTCACTCCGGCCGGCGAAGTGAGGCGCGCAGCGCAACGACGACGTCTTGTCGAGCACGCACGACTCGCACTCCGGTAGCGCGCGCTACGGAAGAGCTCGCGCGTGCTGCAAGCGAGCGATAGTGAGACGCGCGCGAAGTCGGCCCAAGCGGAGGTTGCATCGAAAAGGGAAGGGGGGCCTCGCCAGTGCTGTGTGTGTGCGTGCGTGTGCTTTTCCGTTCGACTCGCGAGCGCGGCGGTCAAAACGATCCACCGCGCCGGGATCTGGAAAGGGGCGAGGCCCTTCTTTCGCCGTGCTCTCAGCGAGCGGTGGTTGCCCAAGAAATCGGCACGCTCGGCGCCCCACCGCGACCGCGTCCTTGAAAGAAAGAAAGTGGCGGGCCTTGATCTTAACTAGTGGCCACTTCTGGTCAGTGATCGCACGCCCGGCTTGGAACGAGGGAACGCGCGGGTCTCGCTAATGGGGGTTGTCGGTTTCTTCGGCCGGTCGTTTACCACGGCCGAACCGGCTGCCCTCGAGGTGTCGGACCATGGGCGGCACGCCGGAGGCGATTGCTCCGATTACTGCGGCCCTGTTTTTTGTTTGTTTGTTTGACGACCGAAGGTGTGGTGAGCCTTGAAGAGCTCCTGCTCGTTCCAGCAACGATTCATGCGCGAATTTGGGTTGGGTATAAAGAAAAATGAAATCGGAGATTAAGCCCTTTTTCGGGGATGAATGTATGTGGCACGTGAATAATGTGGAGTAGTATCTCCATCTGTTGCTTATTTACAAATAGAAGTTCATGCAGGTAGGCTAAGTTTTTATTGTGATTGAGCCACAGAACTCCTTAAGTTTTGGCATGACTAGTTGCTCTGCTTCTTATAGTGTTTTGTGTCCAGTACTAGCTGCGCCTTCTCCTGTTCCTTTACCAGGACCTGTGGAGGTCGCTCCTTTTTGACAGCGCCGAGTTAAGCCAGCGCCGTACTTCAGTGATTGCGCTGAATACGACAGTTAGCGACGTCCTAGAATCAAGATGCAGTCCACATACTTCCCCACATCGTTCACGAGACTGTGCCCCTGTCTTTGATGTTTGAGTGCAAAGCCGCAGGAATATTGAGCCTCTGTGCGAATTTCGTGCTGTATCCGTGAGATGTGGCGGATGTTTGCAATATACGTAGCTGGCATTATAGGCATTATGGCTAGCAATGTCCACTGCTCTGCTTCACGAACCAAGAACAGCTCTTTCGTCGTTTTTATTTTATTCGTGCCCCAGCAGTCTCGCATCGTATCCGCATCGTATCCGCAGACTGGAATGCCAAACCGAATGCTTGAAAATTGGCAAAAGAATTAAACCCGCCGGAGGAGAGCTGGGCTGTCGCAGCGGATTGCCCGCACCGACAGTGAACGATCAGCGATACCGTATAGAATGTGGCACCATGAGATATCCATAACAATATTTCTGCCGAAGTCAGAACGTCGCGGGAAATCTATGGCTATGGGAGAGAGAGAGAGAGAGAGAGAGAGAGAGAGAGAGAGAGAGAGAGAGAGAGAGAGAGAGAGAGAGAGAGAGAGAGAGAGAGAGAAACAACTTTATTGACCAAGGGCTTATCAGAGAGAGTATAGTGTTGCTTGCCTCTCTCGTATGCTTCCCTCAAGACGCGTGCCGAACTTATGACTTCCCACGCACATCATCTCTATATGGTGACAACTAATAGCAGTCTCCTTCGTGTTCGCGATTCTTTAATGGAATGCCTAAGCTGTGGTTCGCTCCAATCTACGACTTGTCCCCTTCGTGTGTCTCCACTGGGGACCTGACGTCGGTGGCATTTTCTTTTAAGAGATGAGACAGCCGAGTTATCGGCTTTGGCGAGGACAAAATCCTTCACGAAGGTGACAGTAATATGTCGCGCAGTAATTCGTTTGGTGACGTAACTGATTGGGCTAGCTGGTTCTTAAAGAAGGCATATTGTGTGCGAGCGCGAAACGCTTGACAGGGAGACGAGAACACAAATACACGCGTAATCGTGTACCTGTGTTCTTAATTTGCTGCCAAACCTTTCACGCTTTTATTCAAGATAATTGAGTGACGAACATAGACAGTATTGCTCAAATGTTGCTTGGCAACTAACATGTGATCGACTAAGTGCGCATGTGTGTGAGAGAGGGAGAAAGAGAGGGAGGGGCGGGAGAGAGGGAGCATATAATTTAGTCCTTCATGGAAAATCGAGCCAAAGCTGAAGACCATTAAGCCTGACATCATAGGCGTAATTTCAAAGCGCTCGGTTTTAGCAAATTTCAGTAAATTTGGTCTCAACAAGCGCAGCAAGATATTGTCATTTTGATCACCGTGTACAAGATGGAGGCCACTAACAATTCCTTGGGTGCGTCCCGTGGTGTAATAATAATATGCTATACAGGACAGCGTCAATTTTATATACTCCAACATTTCTCACCATTTTTGACTTCGATTAGTACTATTGTCTCGCAATTCCGCCGTTAAGTATTTTTCAACCTTCGGCCTACACAACTCGAGTGAACATCAGCGCGCATGCGTGCCGACTCTCCGCTCGTTTTTCAAACGCTATAGGTATACTTCACGTGCGATTGCGTTAGTGTTCCTGTATATCGCTACGGGAGCCATATGCAGGGCGACTACATTGCGTGAGGCTTCCCAGACTTCTGTCGGGATATACTTCAGGGAGTAGAGACGTTGCAAGTAGGTTTTTCTTTTCTTCTACTTTCTTTTCTGGCGACTCGTCAGATATTTCGAATGCAGCCTTTCGTGGCGGCAACGGTGGTTGTGACCAAATAGGAAGGGAGATGTGGCTGGACACCAAAAGTTTGTGTCAGCAAGCGGATGGGAGGGGGGTACGAGAGAGAGAGAGAGCACGTACGGCGCAACGGCATCGGATCTGCTTTCTTCTTAGTCGCCTACAAGCGCGCGGAGTTCTCATGCAGAGACAAGTGGCAAACCGGACGCGAAAACGTTTCCATGAAATTGCGTCCTCTGCTCGCGCCGGCAATCCGGGATTGAGCTGAAAACGCGGAATTCTCTGTAAACAGTTTTCTATATGCTGTTGCTGTTGCCAAGCGTGGAGGATATTGCATATGACGAGTAGCATGCCGGTGCCGGGTAGTCTGCGTTCTGTATGTATACAGATGCCAACACGAGGAGCAAGAAAGAACAAGCAAGTAACGAGGAGGGCGCTGATGTCGTGTTTACTAAGGTCGAATGTTATCTTCTGCGTATACCCACGTCACGTGATAGCAGCGAGACTGCTATACCGTTCGGTGGGGTGTGCCGATTCCCGATTGGTGCTCGGTCACCAGAGCCTCGTAGTCGGCATCGTCTTCGGCTGTCGCGCGCGTTTCGTGCTCTCCGACAACGCCTGCCGTCGTCGATGTTTTCTCGGCGTCAGGAGAATTCATCTTGCGCCGCAGTTTCTTCAGAGTGGGTTTTACAGTCCTGCGAGGCGAAAGAAAAATTGAGCTGAAATGGGTTGAACACGGAGAGACGGTGGTTTGCGGAAGTTTGTGCTCTGGTTACTGTGACAGGTCAAAATTTCAGCTGCAAATCCCCATCGAAGAGAACACGTGTACATGTGCAAGCGAATGAACTCGTCCTATTACTTCTATTCTTCTCTTTAGCCTCGTTCTGGCGCTATGCTATCGTAGGTTCCGAGGTGGGAGTGTTGTTCTACGCGTGTAAGATATATGCATAAGGTAGTCACGCTTCTTGTGTTGCTTGCACTTTCTCATGCGTCGGCGAGGAGATTCTCTAGACTATTTCTAAGGTCAGATATCTCCATCCTAATCCCTTTTCAGCGCTTGCCTGCAGTGCTGCACGTGCGTTTGTGCTGCGAGCCAGGTGACGCTGTGCGACCTGTCTTCGTCCCCGCTTAATTGTTGATATTGACTTGACGTGTCTGTGGTTTATGATTGTTGGAGCGCGCTGTTGCTGAACCTCCGAAACTCCTAGCTTCTCTTCATGACCTTTACCAGTAAGAGGATTACTAGGGTCGTTTGATAAGTGTGGTAAAAAAGCAATTAAAGATGGCATGTTTGCAGAAAACGGTATTTTATTTTTCAACATAGTTCCCTTCCAGCTCTACACACTTCTTCCAGCGGTGCTCCAATTTTTTTATCCTCACAGAAAAAAAAAAGAAAGAATGGTTCGAGGCCCTTGAAGTAGAGATTTGTCACTGAGATAACCTTTTCATCTGAAGAAAATTTCTTTCCACCCAGCCAATTCTTCAGGCTTGGAAAGATGAAAAAATCGCATGGGACCAAATCCGGAGAACAGGGTGGATGAGGCACAACCTCAAAGCCTAGCTAATGCAAATTGGTCATTGCAACAAGCGATCTGTGGGGCGGATCATTGTCTTGGTGAAAGAGGAGTTTTTTGCGTGCTGACCCAGGTCGTTTAGTGCGCAATTCTTTTTTCAGTTGATCTAGGAGTGCTGCATAATGTTATTGTTTTGCGATTCTGTAAGTAGTCTACAAGGATTAATCTTCGTGAATCCCAAAAGACGGTCGCCATCACCTTTCCGGCTGAACAAACAGTCTTTGCATTTTTTGGAGCACCTTCATCAGACCCTGTCCATTGCTTTGACTGCTTTTTAGACTCTGCAGTGTAATGCTGTATCCACGTCTCGTCAACTGTCTCAAATCGGCGACAAAAGTCCTGCGGATTGCGATCAAGCATCGATAAACACTTCTTCGAGATGTCTGCTCTCATGCGCTTTTGGTTGATCGTTAGCAGTCGGGGCACCCAACGTGCACAGACCTTCTTCATGTACAGTTTCGCGCGAGGAATATTGTGAACTCTCCCTGCCGAGATGCCTACGATTTCAGCTATCTCACGTACCTTCATTAGGCGGTGTTCCATGACAATTCCATGGATTTTCGATACCATTTCTGGGGTTGTGACCTCCACTGGACGCTCAGGACGCGCT
This sequence comes from Dermacentor variabilis, assembly GCF_050947875.1. Classification (NCBI taxonomy): domain Eukaryota; kingdom Metazoa; phylum Arthropoda; class Arachnida; order Ixodida; family Ixodidae; genus Dermacentor; species Dermacentor variabilis. The sequence continues at coordinate 52,645,361 of NC_134571.1, read as the reverse complement.
TCATCTTGCGTTGATGTTCGGCCACGTTTGAATTCACTTATACAGCAGTAAAAGGTCTTCAGTGAGGCTGCAGAGTTTCCATGAACTTCGCTCAACTCGGCTTTAATTTGGACAGTCGTCTAGTGTTTTAAATAAAGGTGTTTGATCACTGCTCGACATTCACCTTTATCCACTTTGGCGGAAATCACCACAGAGCTTATTGCCAATGGCTGTCAGAAGCTTACTAACTGACGGTACCAGCGTAAACAAGTTCTGCCGTCATATGAAGGGTGCTTCTCGATCGCCACCTAGGAGAAAACAGAATTGTAACGTCATCTCTTGTATTTTTACCACACTTATGAAACGACCCTCGTATTTTCTTGGAGCGCTAAAGAAGACAGAGCAGGCGCAATGCGCCTTTGCGAAAGGAGCTTGGATTCTTTACCTATCACTGGCTTTAGTTGTTCTTTTGCATATTACGCTTGACCGAGGCCAGATGTGCCTCTTGGAGCAGTTGAACGAGGCAAAATTAAATGCAAACATTTGCTAAAAAAAAGTCGGAGTTTCGCTCGAAAGGCGTAGCTTTCATTGGAATCGATAGTAAATTATCAGACGACTACAGGAAGTAGTATTAGTAGTTTTATCGGCCGTGTAAATATTGCAGTAATCATTCACTTACTAATTAAATTAACCAGCATTGTATCACATGCGAACGGGCAAATATGGACCAAATTTCACTTGACCGCGAGCACTCGCTGTCAGAAAATTTACGTGATAAAGAGGGTCAAGAAGCGAATGCTTCTTGCTGCCTCTCGCTTCGCCGCGTCTCCGAAACTTGAGATTGCGCGACCTACAAAACTAGGCATGCAAAATAACAGCGCGCTTAAAGGTACCGGCCATCTAAGCTCGCATTTAGACTTTGCACCCGCCGCAGATTACTTCCAAGACACGGCGCGTGGACCACGTAAACGCTTAACCGGGTGGACAGCCATGTGCAGCCACGGCCTGGCTAGAGGACGCGCGCTCTCCTCCTCCAGCGCTCGCTTGATCACGTGACCTCCAACACTGGGCGGGTGGCACGCATCACGCCACTGTCCTCATCGCCTATCTTTCTCACGCTTTCCCTCGCACCCACAGCATACGGCGCTTGAGGCGCTGTCTCATCGCACTTGGACTGTATATGGAACACCACGGTGTGGCCAAAAATTCGCCTGGAGTGTCCATTTAACTGCTATAGCGCGAGAAAAAGAAAAGACGCCAAGGACGCTTACTTCGTTTTTGGATGCTTTGTGACGACGATCCGCGGGACTTTGCTAGACACCGACCGCTGCTCCGGCTTCAACGATCCCTTCTTTGGAGCCCCGAGCGCAGTGGTCCTGCGCCCGCCACGCTTATCTACGCTTCTGCGTTTTGCCATCGTGTTCGAGGTCTTCTGTCTCACTCCCTCGGCTGGCGTCGTCGCTAGCTTCTTCGTCTTCCCCTTGGCACGTGTCTCAGTCGTTTTCTTTGTCATCTTCTTGGTGACAATCTTGGTCGTGTTCTTGATGGCGCTTTTCCTCCTCGCCGCTTTTATAGTGGTGACGCCGTACCTCTTCGCCCTCTCGGTCAGCAGCGGCATCGGTTCCGTCCTGTCCGTCGGACGTTCGGCGTCCAGCGCCCTGCGGAATGCCAGCACGGTGTCCGTGGTCGAGCCGTCGTCGACCCTCATCTTTGCAGTGGCGTCGAACTCGTCCGAGCTCCCTGCCAATTTGAACGGAGAAAACTTGCACATGTGCTGACGAACTAGTCGGTTATTTAGTTTTACATATTAAGCAGCGCACTTGAAGAAACAAAAAGAAACGCGGTCGCGCGATATGTGAAGCATACACAAAGCGCTCAGCTGTCTCAACGCTTGGCCGACAAGCCAAACCAACCAGCCAAGCCAGCCTTCAAAACCAACCAACCAACCAACCAACTAGCCAGCCAATCAGCTAGAACGACCGGTGCGCTATTCTACACACTGCCGCATTCCGCCCTATTACAGCTGACTATAGACATATTGTCGTATTCCGCCGTGTTGAAATGAAATGAAATGTCAATTTTTCCCACAGTTACAAAGTAGCCACGGGAGAGGGTACGCCCTGCCACAAGCTACTCGATTCAGCTTGAAGACCACGTTGCGTTCGTTGATCACACGACAGCAGTTCAGCCAGTGGAGACGGCCGCTATAGAACTGTACAATCCGCCCTTCCACAAAAGTAATACATTTCTACGCATTTCAGGATAACAGGGACACCAAGGCCTATACATAAAACCAAGAGAACAACCGAAAAGAATTCGTTTCATGCACAACATTTCAGTTAGCACAGAGAGGTCAAGCACTGACGCTTCCTTTCCTGAACGTTGGCTTTATGAGCCACTTAGGGAGGCCGTACAGCAGCCTCCTGAGCCAGTTGCAGTTGACAAATTAACACGGCGAACTGTCCCAAAATAGCACTCCAGGATAGCATTGCGGCCTATCGACCCACCGCCAGCTGTCGGTTAGGACGTTTCTTGGCGCGGGCTACGGCTCACCGTGACCCACGAAGAAGGAGAACAGTCTGTCTGCAACCAAGAGGAACAGCACGGCGCCCGCGATAGGCAGCGCCTGCGCGGCTTTCCTGTACACGCTCCCTCTGCGGAGTTGCGGGAGAGAGTGGACACTCGGTGAGAATGGAGAAGGCGTCGTGGTAAACGGATACTCACTCAGTTAACGCGAGGCAACTGGACGAACGCGTCAAGGTAAGTTCGGAGGATTAACGCTGGACATTGATCGGTTTGTTAGCACAAAATATTCTGTTACCTTTTCTCGAACAGTTTGCAAGCATGGCAGCACAGGGTGGGTGATAACGCCAATAATTTGGGAATAAGTTCGGTTAATGATCGGACAGAAGGGAAGAGCACAGTACCGTGTAGAGCTAGTTGTGGCATAGCGCAAGATGAATGTGTGGCGTGAGGCTAAAACCAACAGAAGCAACAAGGAGATGCAGAAAGCGCGCTTTTTCTCTGTCTCCTCTTATTTCATCTATTGGCTTTAATCTTGCGCCACGCGTCCTTATAAAGAACGGAAGAGACTCATCAGAGTGGTGTCCCCATGTTTAAGATAGTCACTGCGGACATGAGGACAAAAGATAATGTGTTCGACAAGACCAATATGCATTGTTAGAATTAGAATTCGAGGGCCTTCTCAATTGAGTAGCATGGGCGTCTTGAAGACTCCTTTTTGTGGCGTTTGTGCAAAACTAAATTTTCTGTATTTTGGCTCAGAAGCTTCCGCGCAAGTTCGCAAGGGGCACACAGCGTTTGTGTGAGCCACATGCAGACGGCTGGATGTAAGAGGCGAATAATTTTCGCAATTTTTCATTCGCTTCAAAGGCGCACTACTCCGTTATTTTGTAGCCACGCATCACCGTCAGAGAAGCCAACTTAGTGATTGTGAACATCGTTAATTTGGTATGTATATATATCCAAAACTATGCGTATCAATACTGAGCTATTGAGACAATACAAGCATATATGTGCCGCATTTCCTTTGAAAGTAACGTCGAAATCCGCGTTACTCGCTATTTGTGTTGTCGTCGCCGTGTGCAATAGTGCAGTGACGAATTGTAACAGAAAGTGGCCGTCGTAGTCTAGTACACGACACTAGAAAGCACGGGAAAACGTTTCGTTCGAAGCGTTTTCATGAAAACTTACTTGAGTCTTCGATCTGAAATTGAAGTTTTGTTTTGATTAGTGTTGTGCTTGGGTTACGTTATAGTCGCTTTGCAACGTCACTGTGACCAGTGTTATGCTTTACTTATTTATTTTTTTTTACAAGGAGCGCTTCGAGACATTAAGGTGGTACTTTCTTTTAAGGAAGCGGCCATGGTGACACGCGTTATCACTCAAGCAATGCGAAATTAAAAAAAAAGCAATAAAAACAGCGCATAACTATTAATATTAAATAATCTATAAAAGCGACCTACCGACACCTTCCGGTCGACACCTGATTAAGAGTGCTTGAACTGAATGGCACTGCATGTACAAGTAAACGCTAGTAAAAGTTAAATAACCAGTGTTGTGTCACACAAACGGAGCACGACACTTCTGATGTGCCAGAATGTTGTTTCAATGTCGCAGAACAAGGAGGTTTAACTTAAAGCTATAAAGAGTTTGGTAAGTCAACCGCATATACTTAGAATAGATATGGCAGGTTATACTATATTTTCTACTCGATCGACTTGTTTATGTTGCATTGGTTACATATGGAAGCACTGCACCTTTTAACGTACGGACCGAATGAGCGATTAATTTAGCAACAACTCACGGCATTTGGAGGTAAACTTTAGCGTAAATTATAACTAGTAGGTTCTGTTAGTCATCCGGGGAATAGTTTCAAGATCAGGCGCGCTCGCCGCGCTAAGTCTTTTATATATATATTGGCAGACTTCATAATGACATGGCACAATCACGACACACTTCAGGTAACGCGCAAAAAAATTGGCAAGCTGGTACGTTCGACCAAATTTTGAATAAAAAAAAATAAAAAAGCTTTTTTCTTTTGTAATTTCAGTTGCACGCTTATTCATTCCAGCAGTTCCATAAAAATCAGGAAAAGATGTTTTAAAGATGCCAAAAAGTTATTCTTTTTCTTTACTTCGTTTGGAAGTGCATTCCACACGTGGGCTCCTATATACATACTCTACGAGTCTCTGGCTGTATGTATTAAGACAAGGTGGTAAGTTATATGGATTGTTATTAGCGGCTCTTGTTTGTTTCATGGTAATCTGAATATGGTAAAGGGCAGCGTGTTATAGGACGTTATTATTATGTTTACTACTTCAGCTATCTTCAATTTATGTGCTGTTGATACGGGTAATATGCGTAGCTGCTGAAAGAGTGGAATACTGGGGTGAGTACTGTTGGAGTAAGCTTTTATACGAATAGCACGTTTTTGAAGGCGAGAGACAGGGTCTAAATATGTTTTGTATGTGCGGCCCCACGTTTCCAGGCAATAGCATAACTGCTGCTGCGCACAAATGAGGAAAAAAAATTCGTAAGATCAAAAGTCGAAAGCACTCGCCAGCCCTTAGTAATTCATGACAGCCATGGGCTAATTTGTAGCAGACACTAATAATTTGTTGTTTTCAGTGCGTATCAGACTCGAACAGAACGCCAAGACACTTGTATTGCGACACACCGAGCAGATTAGTGTTGGTAATAGTTAGTGCAACGTGGTCATAATTTATGTTCTTTCTTCGCTAGTGAAGCACAGTGTACCTTACTTTCTGGGTATTAATAGTTAGCCGATTACTTATAAGCCATTGTGATACTTCGCTAAGTTCTTTATTAATTTTACATTGTAGCTCATCTAAATTATCCCCATGTGAAAAGTAATGCAGCATCATCGGCATTTGTAATAGCTTCAGAGTGTTTCAGGCCTGACGGAAGATCTTGAATATACAAAGAATAAAACAGAGGACCAAGCACGGAACCTTGCGGAACAGCCAGAATAATCCTTTGTGGTAGTGAGGTTAGATTGTTTACAATAGCATGGTTTCCTATTTGTAAGGTAACTTTTAATTAGATCATAAACCTTTCCTCTCAGACCGTAAGTTTCCATTTTCTGTTGCAATATTGTGTGATCAACCATATCGAAAGCTTTGGATGTATCTAAGTAAACTACTATGACTAGTTTGTTATTCATTTCAGTAATTACGAGTTGTGCAAGAACAAGAACTTCGGATGAGGTTGATCGTTTGGGCCTGAAGCCATGTTGATTAGGACAGATGATGTTATATTTATTTAGAAAATTCTGTATACGCGTGCAAAGAACCTCTTCAAAAACTGTATTAATTGCATTTAGCACCGATATCGGCTTGGAGCTTCGTATGACGGATCGCTCACCGCTTTCAAAGATAGGTATGACCTTCGCCACTTTCAGTTTATCAGGATACACTAAATTTTCAAACGAATAGTTAAAGATACGCAGTAGATGAATTCCCAGTATATCACTGTTGTTTTTGATCTGTGTAACAGGTATTGCATCTGGTCCCGCTACCTTACCGACTGAAAGGTTGCTAACTGCTGTAATTATTTCTTCAATTTCTATGTCAGACAATGCAAAAGTATTGTTAACACGCTCTGGCATCTTAAACGAAGGAGAATCAGCATGTACCAGTGCAGCTACCTTAGGCCATATGGAGGCAAAACAGGCACAAAATGATTCAGCTGTACCTTCGTCAACAGTTTTAGGGAAAGTGGTGGTACTGGATCGTAATCCGATTTCGTCATTTACGATGTCCCAAATTTTTTTTATTTCCATGGACCTGCTTCACCAGCGATGAAGAATATCTTTTTTTCTTTTCTCCATAAGAGACACGAATAGATACGAATAGACAGATACGATCCCGAATTCCCACTAAATGTTATTACAGCTCAAGATTACTTCAGTATGCTGCCAGTACATGCAGGGATGAGTTAGTGAATGTACGAAGATACGTACTGGACAGTTTCCGGCTAATCGCGTATCAGTAGGAGGGAGAGTCAATTTTTTTTTCTTTTTGACGAACAATGACTCAGAAATAAGAGTAGAATTTAAAAAAAAAAACTCCTTACCCTCCACTACGGGCTCCGACGTTATTCTTGACGAAAGCATCGTAGATATGGAAATCTCTGAGTAATCTGAAACACGGACAATGCAGTATAGGTTGACACACGTTCTCTCGGTCGGGCGACTTGTCTGTTGGCATACTCTGACTGCACCGTCTCCAGCGCCACTAAATGAGCGAAATCACTCTTCTGCGGAAGTTTGCAAACTATTAAGTCTACTAGTGTGGTTGCTTGGGCTAGTTGGTAAATAATGATAAAAAACTGCGTACAGCGCGAAGGAGAAGGACGGCGAGAGATGACATACGCAGCGCCTTGTATGTCGTCTCTCGCAGTCCTTGTCCTTCGCGCTATACGTCATTTAAGGTCTAGGTTGCTGTTGTGGCTTCTTTCCGGAATGTAAACTGAACGCTGGGGGGGCGGTTCTTGCGAGGGCGCCGTTCATTGCTCCTGCGCTGTGCACCGCGCGAACTATCGCGAACGAAAGAAACACCGACCATGGGATGCGAAAGAAGCGCAACTTGTCGACCGCCTGCGTTTCTCTTCCAGGTCGGCGTCCTTATCGCACTCCGTTAGCTCGCGCTGCTCGCATCGCAAGAACAATGAACGTCCACTGTGGAGCCCGCCTCATCGCCCTTGTAAGGGATTTAATCTTAAGGCCTTTGTAAAGGCCAACATCGATCAGGCCACGAAGAACACATTGCTTTTTTTGCAGGTAGCCGAAGATAAACAGCATTTGGCTCGGACACCACCACGGCAGCCACCAGGAAATGCAGATTGCTGATGGCTCTCTTTCTGCCGCAGAAAGTTTGAGGTGTTAGGATTGATCGAGGCACATGGAGTAACCTGGCATAACCTAACCCATTCAACCGAACGCTAACAAGCACCTAATCCGGTTATTTATTTATTTATTTATTTATTTATTTATTTATTTATTCATTCATTCATTCATTCATTCATTCATTCATTCATTCATTCATTCATTCATTCATTCATTCATTCATTCATTCATTTATTTATCTATCTATTTATTTATTTATTTATTTATTTATTTATTTATTTATTTATTTATTGCTGAATGTCAGGCCAAGCCATAAATTCAACGCTGAGAGTTTAAACGATAGAAAATACATTCGTCAGATTCCCGCCGCTAGGTTTTCCTGCTCACTTTAATCCAGGCGCTATAGCTGAAATAATCTGAGCGCCAGGCTATTTAGTCCGAGTGCGAACCATGTAATCCTAGTGCCAACGTATTTAACCTCGGCACCAGCACAAATAAGTTGTGTGCTACATAGTGAGTTTAATCCAAGCACCAGCAGCCTTAATTGAAGTGCTAGTCAATTTAATCCATGCAAGAAAAACGGCAGGATTGCGAATTAAAATCGCTGAAACGCTGGAATACAGTTACCGGGAGAAGACAGCACTAATTTTTGTGGTCGCTGCTAATATTTGTCAAATGAATGACTGTAGCATTTCGCATAGAAATAGATATCACATATTGGCCGAATTTTATCGTTAAGATTGTCAGAAAGTGGTTCATTTACATATTTAGAGACTGAATGAAGGCTTAAAGCGCATCTCGTTAATATTTTATTCAACACTGTAGCACTCACCAGTACAATTATTCATAGCTGTCATAGAATTTCGGCACACCATGTACGCGCCTCATCGCGTTCTGGCGCAAATTTATTGCAGTCTGCTAGCAGGCTGCTTTCAGAACTTCCTCGCACTGTCACACATCACGCGTCATCACACTCCCTCGCTCATTACTGTCTTTTCTTTTATAACTGCAGCTTGATGATCCGAATTGTGAACATGAAATTACTGAAGCGATCCACGTTTATTCGCGAGTACAAGCGCTCCGTGCGCGTCTATCGGCCTCAAGCAATATACCGCGGGCATTCATTTTATAAGTGCTAGCAGCGACAACAAAAAATAGTGCTATCGTCTTCTGGTAACTGTATTTCGGCATTTTATAGCTTTTCTGACTCACAATCTTGGTCTTCCTTTGTAGCCTGGATCAAAGCTCCTGGCACCTGGATTAAACACGTGGGCACTCGAATTAAATTCGCCGGTGCGCGGCGTATGGTTCAGCTGGCGCTGGCACTAAATGCGTTGGCGCTAGGATTAAATGTTTGGCATTTCGAATAAACAGTCTGGCGCTTGGATTATTTCCGTGACGCTCGGTTTACTTCAGCTGGTGCTTGGATTAAAGTGAGCCAGTCGCCGGGTGACGTTGTTGAAAACGGGTGAAACGAATGCACAGTCGCTCTCAGTAGCACATCGTTCTCGAATTTTAAGTAATAAAAAAGTGGTTTACCCGATGTTTCAGCTGAAAAAAAAAGAAAAGAGAGAGCGGGGCATTATTTACACCATAATATGAGTACACAAGACACAATAGGTCTGTCGCGCTGTTATCGCCATCGATATAGTAGCATTGGATTTGTTCTTATCAAGTGGAGGCGATCTCGTTGGTGCAGAGATTGCGCAGTCCCAACTTGTGAGCTTGACGATGTACTTCAAAACACATAAACGTGTGCAACACAATAGCCCAACATAAAGAAAATGGCACGAAAATCTGCTTTTTCTTTCTTTCTTTTTTAATCGCATGACTTCGCTGTATAGCAGGGCACTTTGTGACGAGGTACAAAGCTTCCTAGACGTGCATCAAATCCATATACGTGTTTTGAGACTCGCAGTCTCGCCTCCCATCGCTGTTACAGTGTCTCGCTGTTTCGTTTTGCTCAGAATTGGAAAACTCGTCCAGCATTCAGTACTTCTAAATAGGTTTTTGCGGTCGTTTCGTTTTATTAACGTAACGAAAAAAAAAACAGCCAAACTTGTACT